>NW_026874690.1:0-16819 GCF_032173495.1 Musca vetustissima
TGCTGAGGCAAAAATCAACAAAACCGTCGAAACTCTATTGAGGGAAGCTGTAATTGTAGAAGGAGCTGAATTTATTTTATTAGCTGAATTACAATATGCAATATCCAAACTCAAAATATCAAAATCTCCAGGTTTAGACAATTTACCTAATATCCTATTAAAAAATCTTCCTGAAAAGGCATTAAAATTGTTGTTGGCAATTTTTAACAGCTGCATCAAATTAAATTACTTCCCAAGGCACTTTAAAACGGCCAAAGTTGTTGCTATACATAAACCCAATAAACCAAGAAACGACCCTAAGAGCTACAGGCCCATAAGTCTATTGAGTAATCTGGGAAAAGTTTTTGAAAAACTGATATTCTCCCGAATCAATGAATATGTTACCGAACATGGTTTAATAGCAAAAGAGCAATTTGGTTTCCGGAGGGAACACAGCACTATTCACCAGATATGCCGAATAAAAAACAAAATAACTTCAAATAGAAGGAAAAAACGGTCAACTGGTATCATTCTTTTAGACATCGAAAAAGCTTTTGACAGTGTATGGCATGTAGGGTTAATCTACAAACTCATATCCAAGAACCTGCCAAAATATCTTTGCAAAATTATCGCAGATTTCCTCGACAACAGAACTTTTACTGTCGTTTCAGGGAAGGAATTCTCATCACTGAAATCAATACCCGCAGGATTACCCCAAGGATCTATTCTTTCCCCACTACTCTATTCATTGTATACGGCTGACTTTAAACCGCTAAAGAATTTCGATGCAGCATATTATGCTGATGATACTGCACTCATCTCGTCCAGCAAGCTAACAAGTGCCCTTTTAAAGAAAATGGAGAGAAGTATGCAAACATGTCACAAATATTTTCAAAAATGGAAAATTAAAATTAACGAAGGAAAGACTCAATCGATTATTTTTCCTTATAACAAATCACCGAAAAGACATCCATCAAGGCCACTCTCCTGGTTCAATAACAGCGTACAGATACAGCACAAAATTAAGTATCTCGGAGTTATCCTGGACAATAAGTTAACTTTCCGGCACCATATTGAATATGCATGCGAAAAGGCTACAACAACATTAAAATCGCTAATACCAATTATAGGTAGGCGATCCAAATTAAATCTGCAGAATAAAAACTTATTGTATAAATCTGTGATACGACCTATTTTATCTTATGGATCTCCAGACTGGTACAAAGCTGCTAAATGCCATTTAAATAAATTGCAAATATTGCAAAATAAATGTCTGAAAACGATATTTAACAAGCATTGGAGACATTCCACTCGAGCATTACACGTCGAAACCGGATACGAGAGGTTCACTGATTATATTAGTAGGATAAATCTAAACTTTTATACTAAAATCGAACATTCCTCTTATCCACTTGTTAGAGAATGCATAGAATTTATATAATCAAATTTACAAAATTCTACTTACGAAATTATATGAATTTTTGAAAAAAACTTTTAGCTTCTAATTATGTAATAATTTGAGTTGACATAGAATTAACAAAACTTTAAATGTACATGCAAAATTACCAAATGGAAAAATATGATGTATTTAAGACTATTATATTAATATTCTATTATACGCATATATTTTCCAAAATGTTTGAAATTTTTTTTTATCCGAACTTAAATGAAGGTTTTAACCCAAATTTTCCTTCAATAATCTTTATATATAATATATCATAAAATAAAATTTTTGTACAGTATTTATTAGATGTAATATCTTTTTGATAAATCTCTTAAATTGTAACTATAATTATATGTATAAAATGTAACCGATAAATGGATGATTAAAATTGAATTGAAAAAAAATTGAAAAATTTAACCAAATTGGCTACAATTTGGTTCCCATTAGTTAGCAAATCTTTTTACCAACATTAATCGTTTCCACGACAGAGGGGTCTACGATCCGAAACGACCCGAGTCTTACTCGGCCAACGTCTGTCACCTCAGCCCATTGTTTAAAAGCAATAAGGCTGCTACAACAACAACAACCAACATTAATCGACACAGGTCCACTTTTTAAAAAATCCTCCATATAACGGTAACCCCATCAATCGGTTTTTAGGTAGTTTATGCCCATTTTGTAACCGAATTGGTTGTAATTTGGTACTTACAGTTAACATCGGATAGCAAAACTCACCACCAAAAATGATCGATATACATAGGTTTCGCGCCATTTTCGGCTTTTTGGAGGGTAAAAACTCAATCACGAAAATATACAATGTTCATTCATTTTATGGCATAGCTCTTTACTCCTGAAGGACGTAGACATTGATTGTTGTGAAATCATCACTCCATATAAGAATCCTAAAATAATTTAGGTATTTTTATACCCTACACAACTATGTTGTCAGGATATTATAGCTTTGTGCAGCCCCAAAAGTTTGTAACGCCGCGAAATATTGGTCCTAGACCCACCTTTAATTATACCGATCGTCATATCCCGACTAGCTGAGTCGATCTAGACATGTGTGTCCGTCCGTCTGTCCATTATAATTTGTAAACACGATACAGGCCACAGTTATGGACCAATCTTCACGAAATTTTGCATGGGTTCTGGCCAATGAAGACACCTATTTTTTTTTTGGAAAAGATCGGTTAATATTTAGGGGATGAAATGGACCAAAAACATTATTTTTTTCGAGTCTTCTGGTCGCTCCAGAGGCCGCAATTATGGCCCAAACACCGCGAATTTTTGCATGGAGAAGGGGATCGGGCCAGAGAATAAGCATGCATGTTTTGATAAAGATCGGTCAATATTTAGCGGGTCAAATGGACCCTGACTTTTGTGTGAAAAATGACAAAATTTGTATTCTATGGCATATATATATATATATATATATATATACTCCTGAAGGATGTAGACAGGAGGAGTTGATAGTATACTCAAGAGGAGTGGTTGGCCTTTAAATATATTTACAAATATTTACAGTGGCTTACGTATGCAGATATTATTTAGTAACCCATTACCACATTGGAGGGAGAAATATCGCGCTGATGGCTTTGAAATTTTCCATGAAGTTCCAGTTATGGTCAAGGACATCGCCTACATTTTTCGGTGATGATCAGATTAAAATTTTGGTATGAAATGGACCCAAAACTTAATTTTTTGTGTGTTTTCGAGTCGAGTATAATCTGAAAATCACAACACAACCCACCGTGAAGGTAATCTGGACAAGTAATTAGAAGGACTGTACTGAATATTCGAAAAATAAGGAAGAGGTGCTGTTGACCTCTAATCGGGCAAGAAATATTACTCAGACTCGGAATAAACATCCTCAGAAAGTTAGAGTTCGTGGTAATTGTGTAGGGTATTGTATGGTTGAGGATAAAAGAAGTTCAACCCGAACAATCTTAACATCTTTTTTTATACCCTCCACCATAGTATGGAGGGTATAATAATTTTGTTTATCCGTTTGTAACTCGTCGAAATAATAATTTCCGATTCCCTCCACCATAGTATGGAGGGTATAATAATTTTGTTTATCCGTTTGTAACTCGTCGAAATAATAATTTCCGATCCTATAAAGTATATATATATTCTTGATCAGCGTAAAATTTTATGACGATATAGCCATGTCTGTCTGTCCGTCCGTCTGTGTGTTGTAATTACTCTAGCGTCTTTTGTCTGCAGGCAGGTCAAGTTCGAAGATCGGTCCACGTTTAGGCAAAGCTCCCATATAATGGTACCCCCCAATTTTCGGTATTTTGAGGTTCTTGAGCGTGTTTTTCAACCGAATTCGCTGACATTTGGTACTTTGAGTTATTATTGGGTAGTAAATCTCCCCACTAAAAATTATAAATATAGGTCCATATTTTCGGACAGCCCCCCTATAAGGGTACCCCCCAATTTTAGGTATTAGGTGTTTTGGTCGCATTTTTCGACCGAATTGGCTGTAATTTGGTACTTTGAGGTCTTATTGGGTACTAAATCTCCATACTAAAAATTATAAATATAGGTCAATTTTTTCTGGTACCCCCATATAACTATACCCCTTAATTTTCGGTATATTGGGGTTCTTGAGCGCGTTTTTCAACCGAATACGCTGAATGTTACTGCATTGGGCTTTTATTGCGTAATAAATGTCTCCATTAATATAGGTCCACTTTTTCTGGTAGTCCCCATATAACGGCACCTCCTAATTTTAAGTATTTTGGGGGGTTTTGATCGTATTTTTCCGCCGAATTAGATGTTTTTCTGGTCGCTTTAGAGGCCACAATTATGGCCCAAACTTCGCGAATTTTTACATGGAGAAGGGGATCGGGCCAAATAATAAGCATGCCGGTTTTAATAAAGATCGCTCAATATTTGGCGGGTCAAATGGACCCCGACTTTTGTGTGAAAAATGACAAAAATTGTATGCTATAGCGTATATATTTTCCCCTGAAGGACATAGACCCAAGAAGTTGATAGTATATCCAAGAGGAGTGGTTGACCTTTAAATTGATACCAATTACATTGTCGTATGTACTCGGATGTGGGAGTTACACTTCAATATTTACAGGTGCTTACGTATTTATTATTTAGTAAACCATTACGACATTAAAGGGGGAAATATAGCGGTGATCGCTTTTGAGGATCCAGGTATGGTCAAGGACAAGCCTATAATTTTCGGTGATGGTCAGATAATAATTTTGGGATGAAGTGGACCGAAAACTTAATCTTTTGTGTTTTTTCGAGTCGATCTATAGGCCGCAATTGAAAGCCGAACATTACAACACAACCTACGTTGAAGGAAATCTGGACAATATCTGGCTATACTGAATATTAGTAATAATAATATTTGTTGACCTCTAGTCGTCAAGAGGGTGCAAATATCGCGAAGTATTGCCCAAGCTCAGAATGTAGTACCACAGAAAGTTACATTTTCGTAGAAGTTGTGTAGGGTATCATGTGGTCGGCCCCTTCCGACTATACTGCTTTGCTCACTGGTTAATATTCGTCCCCTTTTTGGTGTAATCCCCATATAACCCCCTTTTTTATATTAAAATAGTTATCTGATTTGTTCCGCGTTTTGGGCTTGGTTCTAAGACTCTGTTGTAATCATTTCACCTGCGGAGAATAGCGATATAAAAAAAAATAGAACGTAAGGTTCGATAATGAACTGTAGCCACATGTAGACATAGCCCCTGAGTAGAGGTTCCAGAAGGAGTGGACCGATATTCCCCATCTTTGAATTTGAACTAAGTTTGGAAGAAATAATAACATGAACAGAGTTTGGATGAAATCTAAATTTTCTGAAACGGATTTGGTCCAAAGAAACATGGGGTCTGGAACCAATATTTTGATGAAGCACATTTTCACCATGTTAAATTGTGTACCCCTCATTAGCCATAAGGCTGAGGGTATAATTATCCATTAAAAATTTCTGAAACTTGTGTTATGGTTTACATAATCCCTTTTAAGAATTGTCGGTATAAGTCAATTTGTTGGTATGTTCCCTATATTTTCATTTCTAGTACCTGTCAGTATACCTATGGTGGAGGGTATCCAAAGTTCGGCCCGGCCAAATTTAACGCTTTTTCACTTGTTCTTGTTTGCATAAATATAGCCACAGGTTCCTCGACAATTTAGGGTTAATATTTTATAAAAAAAATTACATTTAATCGAATCCCGGATTCATCTATGTTAGTTTTTTTTTTGGCAATATTGTCTATATACCATATAAAGTGATATATGGTATATGGACAATATCCGATAATCTGTTATGGAAAGCCTTTAAAACCCCACAACAACCTTGCATAGATTTTCAAAGACCTCCAACAATGCCTAATTATAATGATAGACATGATTAATTTCAATAGTCGTTGACAATGCGTCAAATAAATAAGCAACACACATACACACACCGCATGATACGGTGTGACATACATAAATCACATATATGCCACAACAGAGAAGAAAAAAAAACATGAAGCACAGTTATAAATTAATAATGATGAGAATCATGTTTTCTAGTATTTTTGAAGCACAACATATGGCCACCGTGTGGAGTTCGCCAACGACTCCGTTTACCATTAACATAGAGATGAGAGAGAAGAGTACTTTTTTTTAACTCATAGAGTAATGAGTTTGTGAATACCCAACTCAATTGTTTGCAATGGAGTGAACTGCTTGAACGGAGTGAAAACTAATACTTACTCAAGGATAGTTAAGAGAGAATTGTAGAGGCAAACTCGTTTTCTGCAGAAACCGAAAGAGTGCGTAGCAAGAGAGTGAGAGTTGTCCTAGGTTAAGTTGAAAACAAAAAACGAACTTTTCACCTGGAGTGTAATGGAATTGTGTGCTTTAGCTCTTTGTTAGTTCAGCAACGTAATTTTTGTTTAAGACTCTTCGAAGTGCGCAAGGTCAGTGTTTGTGACAGCATCGCATCAGCCGCAATGTGTGCTATGGCATGCCTGCCTCTATTAGCATGTTGATGCTGGGTATATTCGTATCACTGAAGATAAAGAGAAGATGGCTTTATCATGCGTAAAGAACGTTTGAAATATATTTTGAGAGCATTTTTGTTTAACAAATTGATAAAACTCTCCATGAGAGGGGATATCAACACAATAAAGCTCATATGGTGAATGTGGCATAGCATTTGTTTGCATGTCTTACTGAAGTATCACATTGTGTTGGGAGAGATCTCTCTCACTGTCCTGTTCTCTACAGCATCAACTATTAGCACGTTAACCCTCATGGTCGGTTTGTTAAGTTTGACAGTTGCCAGTAGCTTTGGCGGCTACACATCTACTTATAGGTTAGCCTAGGATATGATGATATGTGTTTGTGTTTGTATGTGTGAATGCTTTGTGTGTACATGTCCGTGTGTTTTGCAATTGAGTGTAAACATGACGCAGAATGAATTCAGTTGTTAGGTTGCTGCAGTATCAGTTGGACTGGTTAAGTGAATACGAACGGTCGAAAATCTAAGAAATTCAATATTCCGATTTCTATAACTCATCATCACATATTGTTTGTTTCTACGGTAACGTTGTTGCTGTTGTTGTTTCTGTGTGAATGTGTTTGTGGCCAGAGCACATATGCGTGCTCTAACTCTTTCAATTGTCTCAGTTGTGAATGAATTCTGGTCAAACGGAGGCTAACCAGAGATAATTTAAAACAAAAGAATAATAACCAAAAATTGTGAAAACAAAGGAAATTCCGAAAGAAAGTGGCAATAATTTTCAAAAAAGAAACAAATTTGTTGCTTTGAAAAAAAAAATAATAATAAGAAAGGAAAATGAATTTCCATATATGCAAACATAACGAGGGAAGCCAAAATTAAACCAACAACAAATTTGCTAAAATACCAACAACAACAAAATAATCCATCCATCAATTTAATTTGTTTGGCAATTTCGTTTTCGATAATTCAACACTTAAGTGAAATTGACCCTCAAGGAGAATTTGAATTAAGTCTAACGCAATTTATACACAATTGTCTTTCGGGGATAACAACGGACGAACGAACCAACCAGACAGTCATCCAACCAGCCCGTAAGCCAGCATAGATACCGACGGCCTTTCCATAGTTTCTATGTGCGTATAAGAGTGCATTATTCTTTGAAACGGAATACCAAAAAGGAAGCAGCAAGGAATACGAATTTCTAACATAACAGCTACTGGGTAAAAAACGGAATAATACCTTATTGGCATTAACAATCAAGCGACCTCAATATCGACAACATCTCCACCACCAATACTGCCGCCAACAGCAGCATCATTCGTAGCAGTTAAACAGTTGTAGAAAGTTCCTTCTCCTGTTCCCCAAATTACATCGACAGTAATATTATTATCATCATCATCATCGGCATTATCATCATCTACAGCTTGCTCTTTTCCTCCTTCATTATTCGACTCATTGCATTGTTGCCTCGCATTACTTTATTTGAAAGCTTCCCCAGCGTCCCGTCAACGTGTCATCATCATTACCAAGCTAACGTACGTGTTAGATATATATGTGTTTGTGTGGGTACGTTCGTACGTATGTGCGTGAGTGAGTGGTACAATACATTTCTGCGTCGGCTGTGTGCGTGTGTCTGCTCCTCGTGCATTCTGTGATTAGTTTTGAGGCACTTGGCATCACTTGCTTGTAATTGTAATCATTATTGTGTGTAGTTGTGTACAATTTAGTGCCTCCCCCTCTCACCACATACGCACAAAACAATTTCACTCACTCCGCCAAAAAGAAAGCAAGAAACCAGAAAGGAAGAGTAAAACGTTAAAGTAGTATAAAAAAGAGGAAAAGAAAGGAGGAAGAAGCAAAGAAAGGATATCATAAGAAAATAACTAAACTAAAATACAATCGAGCCATTCTCAAACGTTCGGCAGCAAAATGCCCGATACCATTTCAGTCATAGATACCCGAAGAAGTAAGTTGGTTTGTTTTCATTTATTCAGACACACACACACATATGTATGTATGGACCCCACACAGCCAGTGAGACAAACTCACAACACAGCACACACACACATATACACACCCATGTAGAGTATGTTTTTTCTCCTGCACCCATAAAGTGTTATGCCTGCTTGCTTGTGTTTTCTCTTCTGCTACAATTTAATATAAATTTTTAATTGAAAAAGGAAACAGGATACTGCCACGGAAGTGGTATTCGTTGAATCTGTGCATGGAAGTTGATTATATATTTGGGTCATATTTTCCTAAAAGATAATTATCGTCCGTATTCAGCATGTTCGCATCTGATAAATCTGTTTTGTTTTGTTGAGGTACAAAACAAAATAAAAAGCACAAAGAAAGGGCTTATAGATTGCAATGCGGCTGATGGCATATAGGATAGAGTATGAACATGGAGATGGAAGAGATATTTTGTTTTATTAAAATGTGACATATTAAAATAGTGTAGGCATAAAATATGAAAACCAATTATATCGGTAAACCAAATTTTCATACATTCAAAAACGAGTAAGTTACGGGAACACAGAATTTTGTAAGCAGTTTCAGATTTTATAGCTATGGACGGAATTCAATATACGTACAACCGCTCGAGACTCTATGGGCCTATGCCAATATATTGAAAATTTATGTCAGTATATACGATTCTTTCCAACCAAATCATTCACCATTTTCTAGAGTCGAAACTTTCAGAAGAATCATTTTCAAAATATATAGAAATTTGAAAAAGAATCTGTCCTTTAAAAAAGACATTATATATTGGCCTTTTTCTACAACTTTGTTTTTCCCCTGTAAAACTTAAATACATGTTCATTTTAAATATCTGAATTAGAATATTAAACTTTATATGTCGACGCCTCCGAACCATAGTATGCTAAGTCTGAAAAGTGAGTTTTTCAGTAGAAGCTTTCAAAGTATGGACGTTTCTTTAATCGTACGTGCAATGCTAAGTACATTTTTGCTTATAACTTTGGTTTGGATTGGCCGATGATTACCAAAATTTCAGTGAATTTAAATTAAGGACCGTAGTATCTTAAAACGTGAAGAACTTTAAAACATGCTAAGTCGACTTAGCATACTATGGTTCGGAGGCGTCGATGTTTTTTAAGGCCAATGAAGGCTAAGTTAAAAACTAACGAAAATCCATTGTCGAAGTTGACCTGACAAGTGTGTGCAAAATGTAGGTCTCTTCATTTTGAGTGAAGTAAAAATAAGTCTTCAGCAAATGAAAATTTTTGTGCAAAAATATTTATATTATATAATAACACTCATACCGAAATGTAAACTGTTTTTCCTCGCAATGAGATACATAAATATGAAACTGCCGCTAATTTGGTTGAAAAAAGTGCCCAAACTACCCAACATTACTGAAATATGGGCAGTACCCTAAAAAGTGGACCAATATTGATCGTTTGTGGCAGAATACCTACAAATAATATATAAAATAATCCACGTCTTTTAGGGGGTCTCTAAAAATAATCTTTAAAAAATCCACGACTTATAGGGGTCTCTAAAAATAATCTATAAAAAATCCATATCTATATAGGTCCCTAGAAATATTGCTTAAAATATTGTTTACAAAATCGAACTATTAAAAACCAGTGAGCGGAGCAGTATAGTCGGACGGGCCGACCATATGATACCCTACACAACTACCACGAAAAGCTAACTTTTTGCCTTTCTATATTCTGAGCCTGGGCAATATTTCGTGATATTTGCACCCTTTTCACCGATTATAGATCACTCCACTTCACTTTCTAAGCCTGACATATTTTCCAAAATGTTTTTTAAGCGATTTTTTTAGTCATAAAAAAAAACATTGGTCACATTAGGTTTTGGTTGATTTGACCCTCGGAATATTGGCCGATCATCATCTAAACAGTCGCTCTAAGTATTTGGTCAGATCCCCTTCACCTTGTAAAATATAATAATAATCTAACCTCTAGAGCGGCTAGAAAATCTGACAAAGTTAAAGTTTTCGGTTCATTGCACCCCCCGAATGAAATCTCAACTTCACCGAAAACTATAGTCGTCGTCCTTGACCATAATCGGAACTTCATGTACAATTTCAAAGCGATCAGCGCGACATTTCCGTCCTCTAATGGGGTAATAATAATACTATGCACACAGTCACCTTTACCTAATTACGTACAACTTCCACATCCGAGTACATACGACAATATAATTAGTATCAATTTGAAGGTCAACCACTCCTCTTGGATATACTATCAACTTCTTGGGTATATGTCTTTCAGGAGCATATACCCAGAAGCATATACACTCCAGAATAAACGTTTTGTAATTTTTCACACAAAAGTCTGCGTCAATTTGACCCGCTAAATATTGACCGATCTTTATCAAAACATTATTCTTAGACCCGATCCCCTTCTCCATGTAAAATGTTCGGACCATAACTGCGATGTTCGGACCATAACTGCGGCCTCTGGAGCGACAAGAAAAGTCGACAAAAATTAAGTATTTGGTCCATTTCATCCCCTAAATATTAATCGATCTTTGACAAAAACAATAGGGGTCGTCATTGGCCAGAACCCATCTTAAATGCAAAATTTCGTGAAGATTAGTCCATAACTGTGGCCTGTATCGTGTTTACAAATTATAATGGGCAGATGGACGGACATACACACATGTCTAGGTCGACTCAGCTGGTCGAGATATGACGATCGGTGTACTCAAAGGTGGGTCTAGGACCAATATTTCGTGGCGTTACATACTTTTGGGGCTGACAACATAGTTGTTTAGGGTATAATAAAGTACTTAAAAATAATGTCTAAAATCCACGACTTAGAAAGGGTCTCTAAAACTAATAATAATAAATCCACGCTTTATCTCTAAAAATAATGTTTAACAGCTTTAAGCCTTATAGAGCATCACTAAAAGTCATCTGTAAACCAGTGAGCGGAGCAGTACAGTCGGACGGGGCCGACCATACGATACCCTACACAACTACCACGAACTCTAACTTTCTGAGGATGTTTATTCCGAGTCTGAGTAATATTTCGTGATATTTGCCCCCTCTTGTCCGATTAGAGGTTAACAACACCTCTTTCTTACTTTTTTCGAATATTCAGTACAGTCCTTCTAATTACTTGTCCAGATTACCTTCACGGTGGGTTGTGTTGTGATTTTCGGATTATACTCTACTCGAAAACACACAAAAAATTATGTTTTCCGTCCATTTCATCCCAAAATTTTAATCTGATCATCACCGAAAATTGTAGGCGTTGTTATTGACTATAACTGGAACTTCATGAAAAATTTCAAAGCCATCAGCGCGATATTTCTCCCTCTAATGTGGTAATGGGTTACTAAATAATATTTGAATACGTAAGCACCTGTAAATATTTGACTGTAACTCCCACATCTGAGTAGATACATCACTATATTTGGTATCAATTTAAAGGCCAACCACTCCTCTTGGATATGCTATCAACTCCAGGGGTCTACATCCTCCAGGAGTAAATATATGTGCCATATAATACAAATTTTGTCATTTTTCACACAAAAGTCAGGGTCCATTTGACCCGCTAAATATTGACCGATCTTTATCAAAACATGCATTCGTATTCCCTGGCCCGATCCCCTTCTCCATGCAAAAATTCGCGGTGTTTGGGCCATAATTGCGGCCTCTGGAGCGACCAGAAAAACCGACAAAAATTTAGTATTTGGTCCATTTCATCCCCTAAATATTAACGGATCTTTTCCAAAAACAATAGGGGTCTTCATTGGCCAGAACCCATCCTACATGCAAAATTTCGTGAAGATTGGTCCATAACTGTGGCCTGTATCGTGTTTACAAATTATAATGGACAGACGGACGGACGGACACACATGTCTAGATCGACTCAGCTAGTCGAGATATGACGATCGGTATACTTAAAGGTGGGTCTAGGACCAAAATTTCGCGGCGTTACAAACTTGGAGCTGTACAGAGCTATAATACCCTGACAACATAGTTGTGTAGGGTATAAAAATCCACGCCTTAAAGGGGTTCCTAAAATAAGCCATAAGAAATTCATGCCTTATATCTATAAAAAACGGCTTAAAGATGACGCTTAAAAATAATCATTAAATAATTCATGCCATATAGATAGTCTCTAAAAATATTATTTAAAAACAAATCCGCACATTATAGATGACCGCTAAAATTAATCTTTAACAAAATCAATGCCTTATTATTTAAAAACAAATCCGCACATTATAGATGACCGCTAAAATTAATCTTTAACAAAATCAATACGAGAGGGTTCCTTAAAATATGCTTTAAAATCCACACTTCTATAAGAAACCGAAAAATATTCTTCGAAAAGCCCATACCTACCCCTGAAACCCTGAAAATATATTTTTAAAAATATACATGCATCTATAAGACTCGGAAAACAATTTTTTTAAGTCCATGTTTCTATTATTCTCCGAAAAATTATTCTTTGACAAATGCACGCCCCTATAAGACCCTGAAAAGATATTCTTAAAACCAGTGAGCGGAGCAGTATAGTCGGACGGGGCCGACCATATGGTACCCTACACAACTACCACGAAAAGCAAACTTTCTGCGGTTCTATATTCTGAGCCTGGGCTATATTTCGTGATATTTGCACCCTTTTTACCGATTATAGATCAACAACTCCACTTTTTAACCCTGGCATAAGATACAAATTTGGTAACTTTAGGTCTTGGTTGATTTGACCCTAGGAATGTTGACCGATCATCATCTAAACAGCCGCTCTAAGTATTTGGTCAGATCCCATCCACCTTGTAAAATACGTGATTTTCTGCATGTAGTAATTGCCTCTAGAGCGACTGGAAAATCTTGCAAAATTAAAGTTTTCGGTTTATTGCACGTGAATGAAATCTCAACTTCACCGAAAACTATAGGCGTCACCCTTGACCATAATCGGAACTTCATGTACAATTTCAAAGCATTCAGCGCGATAGTAGTACTATGCACATAGTCACCTTTACCTAATTATGTATAACTCCCACATCAGAGTACATACAGCCATATAATTGGTATCAATTTGAAGGTCAACAACTCCTCTTGAACATATTATAAACTTCTTGGGTCTAGGTCCTTCAAGGGCATTTTCCACACAAAAGTTAAGGTCCATTTGACCTGCTAAATATTGACCGATCTTGATCAAAACAGGCATGCTTATTGTTTGGCCCGATCCTCTTCTTTGTGGTGTTTGGGCCATAATTGCGGCCTCTGGAGCGACAAGAAAAACGACAAAAATAAACTTTTTAGTCCATTTCATCCCCTAAATATTAATCGATCTTTTCCAAAAACAATAGCCAGAACCCATCCTACATGCAAAATTTCGAGATATAATGATCGGTATACTTAAAGGTGGGTCTAGGACCAATATTTCGCGGCGTTACAAACTTTTGGGGCTGCACAAAGCTATTATACCCTGACAACATAGTTGTGTAGGGTATGAAACACGATTTTATAAGATTTGACGAATATTGGTTGTTAAGTACTCAAGAGTTAAAGGTATATTTTTCGCGTAGCCCCATGAAAAAGTCTAATTGTGTCAAATCGGATGATCTTGGTGGCCTCTTGATATTACAATGACGAGAAATTACACGACTAAAAAATGTCTCTTGCAATAACGCCACATTCGCCGGAGCTGTGTGGAATGTGGAACCGTCTAGTTGAAACCAGATAAAATAAGTCGGTTATAATATGGGAGGATTTTTTTCTGAGTGTAATGCTTTTCGTTAATGACTGTAGGATTCTCAGAATTTGGACGATATATGATTTTAATTTTTAATATATATATATATATACATATATATTAAAAATATACAACTGCAATGTGTTGCACAATTTTTTTAACATAAAATTTAATTATATGCGTTATGGTTTATGTATCCTTGTCACCGTGAACATGAGGGATTTCATTCATTCCTGTTTTAATTAGTGTCGCTTGTATGCTCATTTGTTGTTTGTGATTTCTGATTAGCCGGAATGAGAATATACAGTAATCTGGGTCGTATGATTAACATGATATTAAATAATGTCTACACATACGCTCCGGTGTACAGGTGTTGATGCATGATAGATGATAGACACTGGCAAAAGGCCTGTGTAGGGACATGACGACTGGGAGGGTGTCTATGGGTATGTCTGGATGTGTGAACATAAAAGGAAGTGTGTTAATGGAGTATGTGTCAAAAATACATATACAAATGCAGCTTCTATCGCACAAAGGAAAGTATTACCTTTGTGAGATCACATCTGTACAGTACAGTTGGTTGGTTGTGTGCAGTGTTGCCAATTTAGCACTTTTAGTGCTAGATTTAGCACTTTTCAAAATCGTTTAGCACCAAAAAAATTGATCTAGCACCTAGCATCTTTTTTAGCACTTTTTATTTTTTTCTGGATATTTTCAAAATATTCCGTCTATTTGATTTTATACCAAAAAAATTGCCGTTTTTCGATTCCACATAGAATTTTTTTATGTTTCACGCTATGATCTTTATTTATTTTTAATGTTAAAGAAGTGTCAGTATATCTGTGAACAAGTAAAAAAAACCCGACCCGGCCGAACTTGTTATAAACACCATGTTAAACACCTGCACCAAGTGGTGTTTATTAAAATTTTCTTAAAACATTGGCTGGTATTAGGTTGTTTATTAATAAACTATCTGGAATGTCAAATTATAGCCACTTATAGGGTCACGTCCCACCTTATATGGAAGTTATGTCAAAAATGGACATACATCGAAAAATTTCGCCAATTTTATACAACCACTTCGGTGGGAAAAGGGTTTTAAAACTTTAAAATGATGCGAACAGGACGCACATTTTATATGGAGTATATGAACAAATATAGAAATTGTCCACATAAATATTTTCTACCCTAACAAAACCCATAGAATACGGTAAATCCCTCAAAATGCCGAAAATAGGCCTCCGAACCCTACGCGCAATGTGATATTCTATTATCTATTATCTCGAAGGGAATAATCAATTTCATCCATTTGCATTTAATAGTTCTTCCAAACATAGTTTAAGTTCGAAGATGCTGAATATCGGCACTCCTTCTGGTACCTCCCCCACAAAATGGTAAAAATTATGCTAAAAACTAATTTCACAATAACATGCAAACGGAACATTCGATTTTAACGAAACTTTGTACAACCTATTATCTTTACCTACAGAGGGTCAAAATATTTATAAATGCAATATCAGGCGATTATTGCATTGGTATATTATCTATACCAATTCCGAAGATTGGACCCAATAGTTTATACAATTTTATCAATATTAAATCCGAAACCTAATTGATAAAAACATATTTCTTATATACAGCTAATAATAACATCTGTGTTTTATTCCGAAGACCTCCGCACACCATAAGCTGGGGGTATATCTCTGTCGGTAACACCGACTGACACTCTTTTACTTGTTTCCAATGAAAATCGAAACTATCAAATTATAGCTAATTCGGTTGGGGCTACCCTAAAAAGAACAGATAAATCCCATTTTCATTTTCCATTTTCAGAATTTCAAAGATCTGTCATCAATATTGCGAGCTATATATACATGGCTATATCGACTTAGAAATTTATTCTGACTATGAATAAGTAGGATATCAGATGAATAATTCCAGGTTTCATTATTAGCTTTAAGCGAAATTCCTTCTATAAACTTTTTAGCACTTTTATTCAGCACTTTTTTAAATTTTTTAGCACTTTCTAGCATTTTTTTAAACAAAATCTAGCATTTTTTAATGCGAAGTTTTGGCAACACTGGTTGTGTGTGAGGATATTAAAGGAATGAGAGTTGATAACAGTGAAACGCTCTTTAATGTTGCAAGTATAATTAAGGCAATTAAATGATTTAGATTTGTTCTTCACAAATATAATTAGACGGTAAAATGCATTGTAAATTGAGGTGCTATTTCATTTTATAGAAAAAATTTTAATTTTAATTTGAAAACTGCTTTAAAGCTTCTATGTTGAGCTTGACATACATTGTATACAAAGAAATAACCTTTTCTGTAATTTAATGCCACATAATTCCTAAGAAATTAATTTGACCAATCATATGCCCCTATGTGTGTGTGTCTTTGTCTCTCAAACATTCTCTAAGAAAACCTACATTCGCAAATGGACATACCAAAGTTATAATGAAATGTTTGATGAAAGCCCGTCACGTTTACTTATCTGTGTGAGGGTGGTTGTGTGACTCCACAGTGCAATTTCTTGCCTAGTTATGCCACAAAAGAATGTGTACAAACGCACACATACAAACATCTAACTACAATTCAAAAAAAGGAAGACAATGTACCACAGCATTCCATGTATGTGTGTTTGGCCATACTATGCCCATGGATGTGTGTGCGTGTGTGTTTTGTTTGTGTTGCCGA
>NW_026874691.1:0-16949 GCF_032173495.1 Musca vetustissima
TTTTTCGGCACAAGGTGTATATATTCTGAAAGTACATTTCGAGACTTTTCAACTGATGTGGTTCTCCATACTGCGTCCATTTTAGTTTTTGCGCAATATGACGTTTTTTTACACAGAGTCCCCACTGTCACTGAGACTTGCAACGAAAAACGAGAAAATCCGTTAGGCGAAAGTTTGTTTTTCGGCATAAGGTGTATATATTCTGAAAGTAGGTTTCGAGGCCTTTAACTTTATGTGGTTCTCCATACTGCGTCCATTTTAGTTTTTGCGCAATATGACGTTTTTTTACACAGAGTCCCCAGTGTCACTGGGACTTGCAATGAAAATCGAGAAAATCCGTTAGGCGAAAGTTTGTTTTTCGGCATAAGATGTATATATTCTGAAAGCACATTTCGAGACCTTTCAATTGATGTGGGTCTCCATACTGCGTCCATTTTAGTTTTTGCGCAATATATACACAGACGTTGTTGAGACTTGCAATGAAAATCGAGAAAATCCGTTAGGCGAAAGTTTGTTTTTCGGCCAAGGTGTCACATTTCGAGACCTTGCAATGAAAATCGGGACTTGCAAGAAAATCGAGAAAATCCGTTTAGCAAAGTTTTTTCTTCGGTATAAGTTGTATATATTCTGAAATTACGTTTCGAGACCTTTCAATTGATGTGGTTCTCCATACTGCGTCCATTTTAGTTTTTGCGCAATATGGCGTTTTTTTACACAGAGTCCCCACTGTCACTGAGACTTGCAATGAAAATCGAGAAAATCCGTTAGGCGAAAGTTTGTTTTTCGGCATAAGGTGTATATATTCTGAAAGTACATTTCGAGACCTTTCACATGAAGTGGGTCTCCATACTGCGTCCATTTTAGTTTTTGCGCAATATGACGTTTTTTTACACAGAGTCTCCACTGTCACTGGGACTTGCAATGAAAATCGAGAAAATCCGTTAGGCGAAAGTTTGTTTTTCGGCACAAGGTGTATATATTCTGAAAGTACATTTCGAGACTTTTCAACTGATGTGGTTCTCCATACTGCGTCCATTTTAGTTTTTGCGCAATATGACGTTTTTTACACAGAGTCCCCACTGTCACTGAGACTTGCAATGAAAATCGAGAAAATCCGTTAGGCGAAAGTTTGTTTTTCGGCATAAGGTGTATATATTCTGAAAGTACATTTCGAGACCTTTCAATTGATGTGGGTCTCCATACTGCGTCCATTTTAGTTTTTGCGCAATATGACGTTTTTTTACACAGAGTCCCCACTGTCACTGAGACTTGCAATGAAAATCGAGAAAATCCGTTAGGCGAAAGTTTGTTTTTCGGCATAAGGTGTAAGGTCCATTTTAGTTTTTGCGCAATATGACGTTTTCTACACAGAGTCCCCACTGTCACTGAGACTTGCAATGAAAATCGAGAAAATCCGTTAGGCGAAAGTTTGTTTTTCGGCATAAGGTGTATATATTCTGAAAGTACATTTCAAGACCTTTCAATTGATGTGGGTCTCCATACTGCGTCCATTTTAGTTTTTGCGCAATATGACGTTTTTTTACACAGAGTCCCCACTGTCACTGGGACTTGCAATGAAAATCGAGACAATCCGTTAGGCGAAAGTTTGTTTTTCGGAATAAGTTGTGTGTATATTCTGAAAGTACATTTCGAGTGCTTTAAATTGATGTGGGTCTCCATACTGCGTCCATTTTAGTTTTTGCGCAATATGACGTTTTTTTACACAGAGTCCCCACTGTCACTGGGACTTGCAATGAAAATCGAGAAAATCCGTTAGGCGAAAGTTTGTTTTTCGGCACAAGGTGTATATATTCTGAAAGTACATTTCGAGACCTTTCAATTGATGTGGGTCTCCATACTGCGTCCATTTTAGTTTTTGCGCAATATTACGTTTTCTACACAGAGTCTCCACTGTCACTGGGACTTGCAATGAAAATCGAGAAAATCCGTTAGGCGAAAGTTTGTTTTTCGGCATAAGGTGTATATATTCTGAAAGTAGGTTTCGAGGCCTTTAACTTTATGTGGTTCTCCATACTGCGTCCATTTTAGTTTTTGCGCAATATGACGTTTTCTACACAGAGTCCCCACTGTCACTGGGACTTGCAATGAAAATCGAGAAAATCCGTTAGGCGAAAGTTTGTTTTTCGGCATAAGGTGTATATATTCTGAAAGTACATTTCGAGACCTTTCAATTGATGTGGGTCTCCATACTGCGTCCATTTTAGTTTTTGCGCAATATGACGTTTTTTTACACAGAGTCTCCACTGTCACTGGGACTTGCAATGAAAATCGAGAAAATCCGTTAGGCGAAAGTTTGTTTTCCGGCATATGGTGTGTATATTCTGAAAGAACATTTCGAGACCTTTCAATTGATGTGGTTCTCCATACTGCGTCCATTTTAGTTTTTGCGCAATATGACGTTTTTTTACACAGAGTCCCCACTGTCACTGGGACTTGCAATGAAAATCGAGAAAATCCGTTAGGCGAAAGTTTGTTTTTCGGCATAAGGTGTATATATTCTGAAAGTACATTTCGAGACCTTTCAATTGATGTGGTTCTCCATACTGCGTCCATTTTAGTTTTTGCGCAATATGACGTTTTTTACACAGAGTCCCCACTGTCACTGAGACTTGCAATGAAAATCGAGAAAATCCGTTAGGCGAAAGTTTGTTTTTCGGCATAAGGTGTATATATTCTGAAAGTACATTTCGAGACCTTTCAATTGATGTGGGTCTCCATACTGCGTCCATTTTAGTTTTTGCGCAATATGACGTTTTTTTACACAGAGTCTCCACTGTCACTGGGACTTGCAATGAAAATCGAGAAAATCCGTTAGGCGAAAGTTTGTTTTTCGGCACAAGGTGTATATATTCTGAAAGTACATTTCGAGACTTTTCAACTGATGTGGTTCTCCATACTGCGTCCATTTTAGTTTTTGCGCAATATGACGTTTTTTTTTGCACAGAGTCCCCACTGTCACTGGGACTTGCAATGAAAATCGAGAAAATCCGTTAGGCGAAAGTTTGTTTTTCGGCATAAGGTGTATATATTCTGAAAGTACATTTCGAGACTTTTCAACTGATGTGGTTCTCCATACTGCGTCCATTTTAGTTTTTGCGCAATATGACGTTTTTTTACACAGAGTCCCCACTGTCACTGAGACTTGCAATGAAAATCGAGAAAATCCGTTAGGCGAAAGTTTGTTTTTCGGCACAAGGTGTATATATTCTGAAAGTACATTTCGAGACCTTTCAATTGATGTGGGTCTCCATACTGCGTCCATTTTAGTTTTTGCGCAATATGACGTTTTCTACACAGAGTCTCCACTGTCACTGGGACTTGCAATGAAAATCGAGAAAATCCGTTAGGCGAAAGTTTGTTTTTCGGCATAAGGTGTATATATTCTGAAAGTAGGTTTCGAGGCCTTTAACTTTATGTGGTTCTCCATACTGCGTCCATTTTAGTTTTTGCGCAATATGACGTTTTTTTACACAGAGTCCCCACTGTCACTGGGACTTGCAATGAAAATCGAGAAAATCCGTTAGGCGAAAGTTTGTTTTTCGGCACAAGGTGTATATATTCTGAAAGCACATTTCGAGACCTTTCAATTGATGTGGGTCTCCATACTGCGTCCATTTTAGTTTTTGCGCAATATGACGTTTTCTACACAGAGTCCCCACTGTCACTGAGACTTGCAATGAAAATCGAGAAAATCCGTTAGGCGAAAGTTTGTTTTTCGGCACAAGGTGTATATATTCTGAAAGCACATTTCGAGACCTTTCAATTGATGTGGGTCTCCATACTGCGTCCATTTTAGTTTTTGCGCAATATGACGTTTTCTACACACAGTCCCCACTGTCACTGGGACTTGCAATGAAAATCGAGAAAATCCGTTAGGCGAAAGTTTGTTTTTCGGCACAAGGTGTATATATTCTGAAAGTAGGTTTCGAGGCCTTTAACTTTATGTGGTTCTCCATACTGCGTCCATTTTAGTTTTTGCGCAATATGACGTTTTTTTACACAGAGTCCCCAGTGTCACTGGGACTTGCAATGAAAATCGAGAAAATCCGTTAGGCGAAAGTTTGTTTTTCGGCATAAGGTGTATATATTCTGAAAGCACATTTCGAGACCTTTCAATTGATGTGGGTCTCCATACTGCGTCCATTTTAGTTTTTGCGCAATATGACGTTTTCTACACAGAGTCCCCACTGTCACTGAGACTTGCAATGAAAATCGAGAAAATCCGTTAGGCGAAAGTTTGTTTTTCGGCACAAGGTGTATATATTCTGAAAGCACATTTCGAGACCTTTCAATTGATGTGGGTCTCCATACTGCGTCCATTTTAGTTTTTGCGCAATATGACGTTTTCTACACACAGTCCCCACTGTCACTGGGACTTGCAATGAAAATCGAGAAAATCCGTTAGGCGAAAGTTTGTTTTTCGGCACAAGGTGTATATATTCTGAAAGTAGGTTTCGAGGCCTTTAACTTTATGTGGTTCTCCATACTGCGTCCATTTTAGTTTTTGCGCAATATGACGTTTTTTTACACAGAGTCCCCACTGTCACTGGGACTTGCAATGAAAATCGAGAAAATCCGTTAGGCGAAAGTTTGTTTTTCGGCATAAGGTGTATATATTCTGAAGGTAGGTTTCGAGGCCTTTAACTCTATGTGGGTCTCCATACTGCGTCCATTTTAGTTTTTGCGCAATATGGCGTTTTCTACACAGAGTCCCCACTGTCACTGAGACTTGCAATGAAAATCGAGAAAATCCGTTAGGCGAAAGTAGGCGAAAGTTTGTTTTTCGGCATAAGGTGTATATATTCTGAAAGTACATTTCGAGACCTTTCAATTGATGTGGGTCTCCATACTGCGTCCATTTTAGTTTTTGCGCAATATGACGTTTTTTTACACAGAGTCCCCACTGTCACTGGGACTTGCAATGAAAATCGAGAAAATCCGTTAGGCGAAAGTTTGTTTTTCGGCACAAGGTGTATATATTCTGAAAGTACATTTCGAGACCTTTCAATTGATGTGGTTCTCCATACTGCGTCCATTTTAGTTTTTGCGCAATATGACGTTTTTTTACACAGAGTCCCCACTGTCACTGGGACTTGCAATGAAAATCGCGAAACTCCCTTAGGCGAAAGTTTGTTTTTCGGCATAAGGTGTATATATTCTGAAAGTACATTTCGAGACCTTTCACTTGATGTGGTTCTCCATACTGCGTCCATTTTAGTTTTTGCGCAATATGACGTTTTCTACACAGAGTCCCCACTGTCACTGGGACTTGCAATGAAAATCGAGAAAATCCGTTAGGCGAAAGTTTGTTTTTCGGCATAAGGTGTATATATTCTGAAAGTACATTTCGAGACCTTTCAATTGATGTGGTTCTCCATACTGCGTCCATTTTAGTTTTTGCGCAATATGACGTTTTTTTACACAGAGTCCCCACTGTCACTGGGACTTGCAATGAAAATCGAGAAAATCCGTTAGGCGAAAGTTTGTTTTTCGGCATATGGAGTATATATTCTGAAAGTACATTTCGAGACATTTCAACTGATGTGGTTCTCCATACTGCGTCCATTTTAGTTTTTGCGCAATATGACGTTTTTTACACAGAGTCCCCACTGTCACTGGGACTTGCAATGAAAATCGAGAAAATCCGTTAGGCGAAAGTTTGTTTTTCGGCATAAGGTGTATATATTCTGAAAGTACATTTCGAGACCTTTCAATTGATGTGGGTCTCCATACTGCGTCCATTTTAGTTTTTGCGCAATATGACGTTTTCTACACTGTCACTGAGACTTGCAATGAAAATCGAGAAAATCCGTTAGGCGAAAGTTTGTTTTTCGGAATATGGTGTATATATTCTGACAGTACATTTAGAGACCTTTCAATTGATGTGGTTCTCCATACTGCGTCCATTTTAGTTTTTGCGCAATATGACGTTTTTTTACACAGAGTCCCCACTGTCACTGGGACTTGCAATGAAAATCGAGAAAATCCGTTAGGCGAAAGTTTGTTTTTCGGCACAAGGTGTATATATTCTGAAACTACATTTCGAGACCTTTCAATTGATGTGGGTCTCCATACTGCGTCCATTTTAGTTTTTGCGCAATATGACGTTTTTTTACACAGAGTCCCCACTGTCACTGGGACTTGCAATGAAAATCGAGAAAATCCGTTAGGCGAAAGTTTGTTTTTCGGCATAAGGTGTATATATTCTGAAAGTACATTTCGAGACCTTTCAACTTGATGTGGTTCTCCATACTGCGTCCATTTTAGTTTTTGCGCAATATGACGTTTTTTTACACAGAGTCCCCACTGTCACTGGGACTTGCAATGAAAATCGAGAAAATCCGTTAGGCGAAAGTTTGTTTTTCGGCATAAGGTGTATATATTCTGAAAGTACATTTCGAGACCTTTCAATTGATGTGGGTCTCCATACTGCGTCCATTTTAGTTTTTGCGCAATATGGCGTTTTCTACACAGAGTCCCCACTGTCACTGAGACTTGCAATGAAAATCGAGAAAATCCGTTAGGCGAAAGTTTGTTTTTCGGCATAAGGTGTATATATTCTGAAAGTACATTTCGAGACCTTTCAATTGATGTGGGTCTCCATACTGCGTCCATTTTAGTTTTTGCGCAATATGACGTTTTTTTACACAGAGTCCCCACTGTCACTGGGACTTGCAATGAAAATCGACAAAATCCGTTAGGCGAAAGTTTGTTTTTCGGCATAGGGTGTATATATTCTGAAAGTACATTTCGAGACCTTTCAATTGATGTGGTTCTCCATACTGCGTCCATTTTAGTTTTTGCGCAATATGACGTTTTTTTACACAGAGTCACCACTGTCACTGGGACTTGCAATGAAAATCGACAAAATCCGTTAGGCGAAAGTTTGTTTTTCGGCATAAGGTGTATATACTCTGAAAGTACATTTCGAGACCTTTCAATTGATGTGGGTCTCCATACTGCGTCCATTTTAGTTTTTGCGCAATATGACGTTTTTTTACACAGAGTCCCCACTGTCACTGAGACTTGCAATGAAAATCTAGAAAATCCGTTAGGCGAAGGTTTGTTTTTCGGAATATGGTGTGTATATTCTGACAGTACATTTTGAGACCTTTCAATTGATGTGGGTCTCCATACTGCGTCCATTTTAGTTTTTGCGCAATATGACGTTTTTTTACACAGAGTCCCCACTGTCACTGGGACTTGCAATGAAAATCGAGAAAATCCGATAGGCGAAAGTTTGTTTTTCGGCATAAGGTGTATATATTCTAAAAAAAAGGTTTCAAGACCTTTCACTTGATGTGGTTCTCCATACTGCGTCCATTTTAGTTTTTGCGCAATATGACGTTTTTTTACACAGAGTCCCCACTGTCACTGAGACTTGCAATGAAAATCGAGAAAATCCGTTAGGCGAAAGTTTGTTTTTCGGCACAAGGTGTATATATTCTGAAAGTACATTTCGAGACCTTTCAATTGATGTGGGTCTCCATACTGCGTCCATTTTAGTTTTTGCGCAATATGACGTTTTTTTACACAGAGTCTCCACTGTCACTGGGACTTGCAATGAAAATCGAGAAAATCCGTTAGGCGAAAGTTTGTTTTTCGGCATAAGGTGTATATATTCTGAAAGTAGGTTTCGAGGCCTTTAACTTTATGTGGTTCTCCATACTGCGTCCATTTTAGTTTTTGCGCAATATGACGTTTTTTTACACAGAGTCCCCACTGTCACTGGGACTTGCAATGAAAATCGAGAAAATCCGTTAGGCGAAAGTTTGTTTTTCGGCATAAGGTGTATATATTCTGAAAGTACATTTCGAGACCTTTCAATTGATGTGGGTCTCCATACTGCGTCCATTTTAGTTTTTGCGCAATATGACTTTTTCTACACAGAGTCCCCACTGTCACTGAGACTTGCAATGAAAATCGAGAAAATCCGTTAGGCGAAAGTTTGTTTTTCGGCACAAGGTGTATATATTCTGAAAGTACATTTCGAGACCTTTCAATTGATGTGGGTCTCCATACTGCGTCCATTTTAGTTTTTGCGCAATATGACGTTTTCTACACAGAGTCCCCACTGTCACTGGGACTTGCAATGAAAATCGAGAAAATCCGTTAGGCGAAAGTTTGTTTTTCGGCACAAGGTGTATATATTCTGAAAGTAGGTTTCGAGGCCTTAACTTTATGTGGTTCTCCATACTGCGTCCATTTTAGTTTTTGCGCAATATGACGTTTTTTTACACAGAGTCCCCAGTGTCACTGGGACTTGCAATGAAAATCGAGAAAATCCGTTAGGCGAAAGTTTGTTTTTCGGCATAAGATGTATATATTCTGAAAGCACATTTCGAGACCTTTCAATTGATGTGGGTCTCCATACTGCGTCCATTTTAGTTTTTGCGCAATATGACGTTTTCTACACAGAGTCCCCACTGTCACTGAGACTTGCAATGAAAATCGAGAAAATCCGTTAGGCGAAAGTTTGTTTTTCGGCACAAGGTGTATATATTCTGAAAGCACATTTCGAGACCTTTCAATTGATGTGGGTCTCCATACTGCGTCCATTTTAGTTTTTGCGCAATATGACGTTTTCTACACACAGTCCCCACTGTCACTGGGACTTGCAATGAAAATCGAGAAAATCCGTTAGGCGAAAGTTTGTTTTTCGGCACAAGGTGTATATATTCTGAAAGTACATTTCGAGACTTTTCAACTGATGTGGTTCTCCATACTGCGTCCATTTTAGTTTTTGCGCAATATGACGTTTTTTTACACAGAGTCCCCACTGTCACTGAGACTTGCAATGAAAATCGAGAAAATCCGTTAGTCGAAAGTTTGTTTTTCGGCATAAGGTGTATATATTCTGAAAGTAGGTTTCGAGGCCTTTAACTTTATGTGGTTCTCCATACTGCGTCCATTTTAGTTTTTGCGCAATATGACGTTTTTTTACACAGAGTCCCCAGTGTCACTGGGACTTGCAATGAAAATCGAGAAAATCCGTTAGGCGAAAGTTTGTTTTTCGGCATAAGATGTATATATTCTGAAAGCACATTTCGAGACCTTTCAATTGATGTGGGTCTCCATACTGCGTCCATTTTAGTTTTTGCGCAATATGACGTTTTCTACACAGAGTCCCCACTGTCACTGAGACTTGCAATGAAAATCGAGAAAATCCGTTAGGCGAAAGTTTGTTTTTCGGCACAAGGTGTATATATTCTGAAAACACACTTCGAGACCTTTCAATTGATGTGGGTCTCCATACTGCGTCCATTTTAGTTTTTGCGCAATATGACGTTTTCTACACACAGTCCCCACTGTCACTGGGACTTGCAATGAAAATCGAGAAAATCCGTTAGACGAAAGTTTGTTTTTCGGCACAAGGTGTATATATTCTGAAAGTAGGTTTCGAGGCCTTAACTTTATGTGGTTCTCCATACTGCGTCCATTTTAGTTTTTGCGCAATATGACGTTTTTTTACACAGAGTCCCCAGTGTCACTGGGACTTGCAATGAAAATCGAGAAAATCCGTTAGGCGAAAGTTTGTTTTTCGGCATAAGATGTATATATTCTGAAAGCACATTTCGAGACCTTTCAATTGATGTGGGTCTCCATACTGCGTCCATTTTAGTTTTTGCGCAATATGACGTTTTCTACACAGAGTCCCCACTGTCACTGAGACTTGCAATGAAAATCGAGAAAATCCGTTAGGCGAAAGTTTGTTTTTCGGCAAGGTGTATATATTCTGAAAGCACATTTCGAGACCTTTCAATTGATGTGGGTCTCCATACTGCGTCCATTTTAGTTTTTGCGCAATATGACGTTTTCTACACACAGTCCCCACTGTCACTGGGACTTGCAATGAAAATCGAGAAAATCCGTTAGGCGAAAGTTTGTTTTTCGGCACAAGGTGTATATAGTCACAAGGTGTATATATATTTCGAGACTTTTCAACTGATGTGGTTCTCCATACTGCGTCCATTTTAGTTTTTGCGCAATATGACGTTTTTTACACAGAGTCCCCACTGTCACTGAGACTTGCAATGAAAATCGAGAAAATCCGTTAGGCGAAAGTTTGGTTTTCGGCACACGGTGTATATATTCTGAAAGTACATTTCGAGAATTTTCAACTGATGTGGTTCTCCATACTGCGTCCATTTTAGTTTTTGCGCAATATGGCGTTTTCTACACAGAGTCCCCACTGTCACTGAGACTTGCAATGAAAATCGAGAAAGTCCGTTAGGCGAAAGTTTGTTTTTCGGCATAGGGTGTATATATTCTGAAAGTACATTTCGAGACCTTTCAATTGATGTGGGTCTCCATACTGCGTCCATTTTAGTTTTTGCGCAATATGACGTTTTTTTACACAGAGTCTCCACTGTCACTGGGACTTGCAATGAAAATCGAGAAAATCCGTTAGGCGAAAGTTTGTTTTTCGGCACAAGGTGTATATATTCTGAAAGTACATTTCGAGACCTTTCAATTGATGTGGGTCTCCATACTGCGTCCATTTTAGTTTTTGCGCAATATGACGTTTTCTACACAGAGTCTCCACTGTCACTGGGACTTGCAATGAAAATCGAGAAAATCCGTTAGGCGAAAGTTTGTTTTTCGACATAGGATGTAAATATTCTGAAAGTACATTTCGAGACCTTTCACTTGATGTGGTTCTCCATACTGCGTCCATTTTAGTTTTTGCGCAATATGACGTTTTTTTACACAGAGTCCCCACTGTCACTGGGACTTGCAATGAAAATCGAGAAAATCCGTTAGGCGAAAGTTTGTTTTTCGGCACAAGGTGTATATATTCTGAAAGTACATTTCGAGACTTTTCAACTGATGTGGTTCTCCATACTGCGTCCATTTTAGTTTTTGCGCAATATGACGTTTTTTTACACAGAGTCCCCACTGTCACTGAGACTTGCAATGAAAAACGAGAAAATCCGTTAGGCGAAAGTTTGTTTTTCGGCATAAGGTGTATATATTCTGAAAGTAGGTTTCGAGGCCTTTAACTTTATGTGGTTCTCCATACTGCGTCCATTTTAGTTTTTGCGCAATATGACGTTTTTTTACACAGAGTCCCCAGTGTCACTGGGACTTGCAATGAAAATCGAGAAAATCCGTTAGGCGAAAGTTTGTTTTTCGGCATAAGATGTATATATTCTGAAAGCACATTTCGAGACCTTTCAATTGATGTGGGTCTCCATACTGCGTCCATTTTAGTTTTTGCGCAATATGACGTTTTCTACACAGAGTCCCCACTGTCACTGAGACTTGCAATGAAAATCGAGAAAATCTGTTAGGCGAAAGTTTGTTTTTCGGCATAAGGTGCATATATTCTGAAAGTACATTTCGATACCTTTCACCATACTGCGTCCATTTTAGTTTTTGCGCAATATGACGTTTTTTTACACAGAGTCTCCACTGTCACTGGGACTTGCAATGAAAATCGAGAAAATCCGTTAGGCGAAAGTTTGTTTTTCGGCACAAGGTGTATATATTCTGAAAGTACATTTCGAGACCTTTCAATTGATGTGGGTCTCCATACTGCGTCCATTTTAGTTTTTGCGCAATATTACGTTTTCTACACAGAGTCTCCACTGTCACTGGGACTTGCAATGAAAATCGAGAAAATCCGTTAGGCGAAACTTTATGTGGTTCTTTAACTTTATGTGGTTCTCCATACTGCGTCCATTTTAGTTTTTGCGCAATATGATGTTTTCTACACAGAGTCCCCACTGTCATTGAGACTTGCAATGAAAATCGAGAAAATCCGTTAGGCGAAAGTTTGTTTTTCGGCATAAGGTGCATATATTCTGAAAGTACATTTCGAGACCTTTCACCTGATGTGGGTCTCCATACTGCGTCCATTTTAGTTTTTGCGCAATATGACGTTTTTTTACACAGAGTCTCCACTGTCACTGGGACTTGCAATGAAAATCGAGAAAATCCGTTAGGCGAAAGTTTGTTTTTCGGCATAAGGTGTATATATTCTGAAAGTACATTTCGAGACTTTTCAACTGATGTGGTTCTCCATACTGCGTCCGTTTTAGTTTTTGCGCAATATGACGTTTTTTTTACACAGAGTCCCCACTGTCACTGAGACTTGCAACGAAAAACGAGAAAATCCGTTAGGCGAAAGTTTGTTTTTCGGCATAAGGTGTATATATTCTGAAAGTAGGTTTCGAGGCCTTAACTTTATGTGGTTCTCCATACTGCGTCCATTTTAGTTTTTGCGCAATATGACGTTTTTTTACACAGAGTCCCCAGTGTCACTGGGACTTGCAATGAAAATCGATAAAATCCGTTAGGCGAAAGTTTGGTTTTCGGCATAAGATGTATATATTCTGAAAGCACATTTCGAGACCTTTCAATTGATGTGGGTCTCCATACTGCGTCCATTTTAGTTTTTGCGCAATATGACGTTTTCTACACAGAGTCCCCACTGTCACTGAGACTTGCAATGAAAATCGAGAAAATCCGTTAGGCGAAAGTTTGTTTTTCGGCACAAGGTGTATATATTCTGAAAGCACATTTCGAGACCTTTCAATTGATGTGGGTCTCCATACTGCGTCCATTTTAGTTTTTGCGCAATATGACGTTTTCTACACACAGTCCCCACTGTCACTGGGACTTGCAATGAAAATCGAGAAAATCCGTTAGGCGAAAGTTTGTTTTTCGGCACAAGGTGTATATATTCTGAAAGTACATTTCGAGACTTTTCAACTGATGTGGTTCTCCATACTGCGTCCATTTTAGTTTTTGCGCAATATGACGTTTTTTACACAGAGTCCCCACTGTCACTGAGACTTGCAACGAAAAACGAGAAAATCCGTTAGGCGAAAGTTTGTTTTTCGGCATAAGGTGCATATATTCTGAAAGTACATTTCGAGACCTTTCACCTGATGTGGGTCTCCATACTGCGTCCATTTTAGTTTTTGCGCAATATGACGTTTTTTTACACAGAGTCTCCACTGTCACTGGGACTTGCAATGAAAATCGAGAAAATCCGTTAGGCGAAAGTTTGTTTTTCGGCACAAGGTGTATATATTCTGAAAGTACATTTCGAGACTTTTCAACTGATGTGGTTCTCCATACTGCGTCCATTTTAGTTTTTGCGCAATATGACGTTTTTTTACACAGAGTCTCCACTGTCACTGGGACTTGCAATGAAAATCGAGAAAATCCGTTAGGCGAAAGTTTGTTTTTCGGCATAAGGTGTATATATTCTGAAAGTACATTTCGAGACTTTTCAACTGATGTGGTTCTCCATACTGCGTCCATTTTAGTTTTTGCGCAATATGACGTTTTTTTACACAGAGTCCCCACTGTCACTGAGACTTGCAATGAAAATCGAGAAAATCCGTTAGGCGAAAGTTTGTTTTTCGGCACAAGGTGTATATATTCTGAAAGTACATTTCGAGACCTTTCAATTGATGTGGGTCTCCATACTGCGTCCATTTTAGTTTTTGCGCAATATTACGTTTTCTACACAGAGTCTCCACTGTCACTGGGACTTGCAATGAAAATCGAGAAAATCCGTTAGGCGAAAGTTTGTTTTTCGGCATAAGGTGTATATATTCTGAAAGTAGGTTTCGAGGCCTTAACTTTATGTGGTTCTCCATACTGCGTCCATTTTAGTTTTTGCGCAATATGACGTTTTTTTACACAGAGTCCCCAGTGTCACTGGGACTTGCAATGAAAATCGAGAAAATCCGTTAGGCGAAAGTTTGTTTTTCGGCATAAGATGTATATATTCTGAAAGCACATTTCGAGACCTTTCAATTGATGTGGGTCTCCATACTGCGTCCATTTTAGTTTTTGCGCAATATGACGTTTTCTACACAGAGTCCCCACTGTCACTGAGACTTGCAATGAAAATCGAGAAAATCCGTTAGGCGAAAGTTTGTTTTTCGGCACAAGGTGTATATATTCTGAAAGCACATTTCGAGACCTTTCAATTGATGTGGGTCTCCATACTGCGTCCATTTTAGTTTTTGCGCAATATGACGTTTTCTACACACAGTCCCCACTGTCACTGGGACTTGCAATGAAAATCGAGAAAATCCGTTAGGCGAAAGTTTGTTTTTCGGCACAAGGTGTAGGTGTATATTCTGAAAGTAGGTTTCGAGGCCTTAACTTTATGTGGTTCTCCATACTGCGTCCATTTTAGTTTTTGCGCAATATGACGTTTTTTTACACAGAGTCCCCAGTGTCACTGGGACTTGCAATGAAAATCGAGAAAATCCGTTAGGCGAAAGTTTGTTTTTCGGCATAAGGTGTATATATTCTGAAAGCACATTTCGAGACCTTTCAATTGATGTGGGTCTCCATACTGCGTCCATTTTAGTTTTTGCGCAATATGACGTTTTCTACACAGAGTCCCCACTGTCACTGAGACTTGCAATGAAAATCGAGAAAATCCGTTAGGCGAAAGTTTGTTTTTCGGCACAAGGTGTATATATTCTGAAAGTACATTTCGAGACCTTTCAATTGATGTGGGTCTCCATACTGCGTCCATTTTAGTTTTTGCGCAATATGACGTTTTCTACACAGAGTCCCCACTGTCACTGGGACTTGCAATGAAAATCGAGAAAATCCGTTAGGCGAAAGTTTGTTTTTCGGCACAAGGTGTATATATTCTGAAAGTACATTTCGAGACCTTTCAATTGATGTGGTTCTCCATACTGCGTCCATTTTAGTTTTTGCGCAATATGACGTTTTTTTACACAGAGTCCCCACTGTCACTGGGACTTGCAATGAAAATCGAGAAAATCCGTTAGGCGAAAGTTTGTTTTTCGGCATAAGGTGTATATATTCTGAAAGTACATTTCGAGTAGGTTTCAGGCATTTCGAGACCTTTTTGATGTGGTTCTCCATACTGCGTCCATTTTAGTTTTTGCGCAATATGACGTTTTTTTACACAGAGTCCCCACTGTCACTGGGACTTGCAATGAAAATCGAGAAAATCCGTTAGGCGAAAGTTTGTTTTTCGGCACAAGGTGTATATATTCTGAAAGCACATTTCGAGACCTTTCAATTGATGTGGGTCTCCATACTGCGTCCATTTTAGTTTTTGCGCAATATGACGTTTTCTACACAGAGTCCCCACTGTCACTGAGACTTGCAATGAAAATCGAGAAAATCCGTTAGGCGAAAGTTTGTTTTTCGGCACAAGGTGTATATATTCTGAAAGCACATTTCGAGACCTTTCAATTGATGTGGGTCTCCATACTGCGTCCATTTTAGTTTTTGCGCAATATGACGTTTTTTTACACAGAGTCCCCACTGTCACTGGGACTTGCAATGAAAATCGAGAAAATCCGTTAGGCGAAAGTTTGTTTTTCGGCACAAGGTGTATATATTCTGAAAGTACATTTCGAGACTTTTCAACTGATGTGGTTCTCCATACTGCGTCCATTTTAGTTTTTGCGCAATATGACGTTTTTTACACAGAGTCCCCACTGTCACTGAGACTTGCAACGAAAAACGAGAAAATCCGTTAGGCGAAAGTTTGTTTTTCGGCATAAGGTGTATATATTCTGAAAGTAGGTTTCGAGGCCTTTAACTTTATGTGGTTCTCCATACTGCGTCCATTTTAGTTTTTGCGCAATATGACGTTTTTTTACACAGAGTCCCCAGTGTCACTGGGACTTGCAATGAAAATCGAGAAAATCCGTTAGGCGAAAGTTTGTTTTTCGGCATAAGCTGTATATATTCTGAAAGCACATTTCGAGACCTTTCAATTGATGTGGGTCTCCATACTGCGTCCATTTTAGTTTTTGCGCAATATGACGTTTTCTACACAGAGTCCCCACTGTCACTGAGACTTGCAATGAAAATCGAGAAAATCTGTTAGGCGAGAGTTTGTTTTTCGGCATAGGGTGCATATATTCTGAAAGTACATTTCGATACCTTTCACCATACTGCGTCCATTTTAGTTTTTGCGCAATATGACGTTTTTTTACACAGAGTCTCCACTGTCACTGGGACTTGCAATGAAAATCGAGAAAATCCGTTAGGCGAAAGTTTGTTTTTCGGCACAAGGTGTATATATTCTGAAAGTACATTTCGAGACCTTTCAATTGATGTGGGTCTCCATACTGCGTCCATTTTAGTTTTTGCGCAATATTACGTTTTCTACACAGAGTCTCCACTGTCACTGGGACTTGCAATGAAAATCGAGAAAATCCGTTAGGCGAAAGTTTGTTTTTCGGCATAAGGTGTATATATTCTGAAAGTAGGTTTCGAGGCCTTTAACTTTATGTGGTTCTCCATACTGCGTCCATTTTAGTTTTTGCGCAATATGACGTTTTCTACACAGAGTCCCCACTGTCACTGAGACTTGCAATGAAAATCGAGAAAATCCGTTAGGCGAAAGTTTGTTTTTCGGCATAAGGTGCATATATTCTGAAAGTACATTTCGAGACCTTTCACCTGATGTGGGTCTCCATACTGCGTCCATTTTAGTTTTTGCGCAATATGACGTTTTTTTACACAGAGTCTCCACTGTCACTGGGACTTGCAATGAAAATCGAGAAAATCCGTTAGGCGAAAGTTTGTTTTTCGGCACAAGGTGTATATATTCTGAAAGTACATTTCGAGACTTTTCAACTGATGTGGTTCTCCATACTGCGTCCATTTTAGTTTTTGCGCAATATGACGTTTTTTTACACAGAGTCCCCACTGTCACTGAGACTTGCAATGAAAAACGAGAAAATCCGTTAGGCGAAAGTTTGTTTTTCGGCATAAGGTGTATATATTCTGAAAGTAGGTTTCGAGGCCTTTAACTTTATGTGGTTCTCCATACTGCGTCCATTTTAGTTTTTGCGCAATATGACGTTTTCTACACAGAGTCCCCACTGTCACTGAGACTTGCAATGAAAATCGAGAAAATCTGTTAGGCGAAAGTTTGTTTTTCGGCATAAGGTGCATAT
>NW_026874692.1:0-16802 GCF_032173495.1 Musca vetustissima
TCTTTACATTGATACCAATTGCATTGTCGTGGGTACTCGGATGTGGGAGTTACACTTAAATATTTACAGGACCTTACGTATTCATATATTATTTAGTAACGCATTACCACACTAGTGGGCGGAAATATATCGCGGATCCAGGTATGGTAATTGACAACGCCTATAATTTTCGGTGATGATCAGATAATAATATTTGGATGAAGTGACCCGAAAACTTATTTTTTTGTGTGTTTTTTATAAGTCGATTTATAGGCCACTATTGAAAGCCGGACATCACAACACAACCCACGGTGAAGGGGATCTGTACAAGTAATTAGAAGAGCTGTCACTGGTTTCCAAACGGATTTGGTATTCTGAGAATGAAAAATCTAGTTTTATATCATAAATATTTTTCTTAAAATTGTGAAATTCACTTCTAGGTATCAGGGATATACCACTGGTTAAACAAATAAATATTTAATTGTATAAAAAAATATGACTGAATTAACATTGCGAATACGCTACAGAGTCCAATTAGTATTAAATAATAATCGTGATTCGAAAAAATATATATTTTTTAAAGATAAAAAATACAGAGGAGTAACTTCGAAAAATATTTTTTAAAAAATCCACGCCTTCAGTTCGGCCTTGAACAATATTTTTAAACCAGTGAGCGGAGCAGTATAGTCGGATGGGGCTCTATGTTTCTGCGGATCCATATTCCGAGCCTGGGTAATATTTCGCGATATTTGCAACATCAACAACAGTTTCAACAGCTCCACTTTCTAACCCTGCCATACTTTTCAATTCTCGTTTAACAGAGGTGAATATTTTCGCCACAAAATAAAAAGTTGATCACTTTAAGTTTTGGTTGATTTGTCCATCGGAATTTTTGACCGATCTTTCTCTAAACAGCCGTTCTATATAATTTGGCAGATCGCCTTCACCGTGTAAAATTTGCGATGTTCTGCATATAACAATGGCCTCTGGAGCGATTAGAAAAATTGACAAAAATAATTGCACCCTCTAAGTAACACCGCAATAGCACCGAAAATTATAGGCGTCGTCCTTGACTATAACCGGAACTTCATGCAAAATTTCAAAGCGATCAGCGCGACATTTCCGCCCTCCAGTGAGGTAATTGTAATACTAAACAATATTATAACACATAGACACATATAATGTAATTGGTACCAATTGGTTCCAATTTAAAGGTCAACTACTCCTTTTAGAAGCACTATGACCTTCTCGGATCTGTGTCCTCAGGAGTAAATATATACGCTATAGAATACAAATTTCGTAATTTTTCACACAAAAGTCAGGGTGCGTTTTACCCGCTAAATATCGAGCGATCTTTAACAAAATGTAAAAATTCGAGATGTTTGGGCCATGATTGTTGGTTTTGGTCCATTTCATGCTCTAAATATTAACCGATCTTTAACTAAAACAATAGGGATCCTTATTGGCCACAACCCATCCTACATCCAAAATTTCGTGAAGATTGGTCCACACCGATGTCCTGTATCGTGTTTACAAATTATAATGGACAGACGGACGGATGGACACATGTCTAGATCGACTCAGCTAGTCGAGATGTAACGATCGGTATACTTAAAGGTCGGTCTAGGAACAATATTTCGCGGCGTTACAAACACCTGGGGCTGCACACAGCTATAATACCCTGACAACAGAGTTGTGTAGGGAATAAAAATCCACGAGAGACCTTAAAAAATATATTTTGAAGAAATCCACGCCTTTGAAAGACCCTACGTTTGGACCCTTGAGCATTTACAAGAATCCACGACTCTGTTAGGTGCAGGAAAAATATTTTGTCAGAGTTTTTGATTTGCTTAACCATGGTTACATGGTGATTTGTGATGCGATGTTCGGCTCATAATTGTGGTTTATAGATCGACTCGAAAAAAGCACAAGAAATTAAGTTTTCGGTCCACTTCATCCCAAAATTATTATCTGATCATCAACGAAAATTATAGGTGTTGTACTTGACCATAAATGGATCCTCAGAACATTTCAAAGCGATCAGAGCTATATTTCCGCTCTCTAGTGTGGTAATGTTTTATTAAATAATATCTGAATACATAAGCACCTGTAAATATTTAAGTGTTACTCGCATATCCGAGTACATACGACAATGTAATTGGTATCAATTTAAAGGTCAACCACTCCTCTTCGATATACTATCAACTTCTCGGGTCTATGTTCTTCAGGATCAAAAAATCAAACAAAAACCAGTAAGGAAAGTAGTAAAGTCGGACGGGGCCGACTATATGATACCCTTCACCATTTTTGGTATATTCAACAGATGAATCTTAACAGACGTCGCATTTTTGAAGGATCTGTAAAATGAAATTGAACCCATAAACATATCATCCTGCAACCTGTACTAAATTTTTCATTTGGTCAGATATAGAGTTGCTTCTTGCAATGGGACAAAACACACCCGTTGATTATTTGGATACATATCTGATAAACATAAAGAGTTTGGTGCACCATTTACTTCAAATCGGGCGAAAATATTTGAAAAAGCTATTTCGAAATCTAAGCCGATTTCATCAAAACTTGTCACAAAATATCGGTCACATTTTGAGTTCTTGGTGCATCAGTTACTTAAAATCGGCAGCAAATATGTATGTATGGTAGTTCTATCCAAATTTGAACCGATTTCAATAAAACTTAAACTATATAACTTTGACGTAACTATATATAGGAACTACTACGTTCAGCACGAAATATATATATATATATATATATATATGGAATTTGGTGCACCATTTACATTAAATGGGAGGAAAATATATATGGGAGCTATATCTAAATCTAAACCGATTTTCAGGAAAATTAACTCACAACATTCTAGACCTCATTCCGTACGCTATGCCAAATTTCGTACAAATCGAAAGACATATTGGAACTTTAGTGAACGGACGAAATATATGTAGGGACTTTGGTACATCATTTACCTAAAATCGGACGAAAATATATGGCAGCTATATCAAAATCCGAACCGATTTGCACGAAACTTAACACACATCACTGTAGGCTTTTTTCAGTACGCTGTACCCAATTTCGTTGAAATCGAAAGATATATGGGGACTTTGGTACATCATTTTCCTTAAATCGGACGAAAATATATGTGGGAGCTAAATCTGAATCCAAACCGATTTTCACGAAACTTAGCACACATCATTCTAGACCGAATTCATTACGCTGTGCCAAATTTCGTGCAAATCGAAATATATTTAGGGACTTTGGTACATAATTTACCTTAAATCGGACGAAACTATATATATGGAGCTATATCTAAATCTGAACCGATTTTCACGAAACTTAGCACACATTATTCTAGGCTTAATTCAGTACGCTGTGCCAAATTTCGTGTAAATCGAAATATATTTAGGGACATTGGTGCACCATTTACATAAAATCGGACAAAAATATATATGGGAGCTATATATAAATCTGAACCGATTTTCACATCGAAAGATATTTAGGGACTTTTGTGCACCATTTACCTTAAATCGGACGGAAATATATATGGGAGCTATATATAAATCTGAACCGATTTTCGTGAAACTTAGCACACATCGTTTTAGCCTTAATTCAGTACGTTGTGCCAAATTTCGTGCAAATCGAAAGATATTTAAGGACTATGGGAGCTATATATAAATCTGAACCGATTTTTCCCAATTTCAATAGGGTGACGTATGCCAAATTTCATCCAATTCGGATAATAAATGCGACCTGTACTTTGTTTACAATTTAACATGGATAGACGGAGGGAGGGACGGACATGCATAAATCGACTTAGAAAGTGATTCTATGCATATTCTCAAAAGGAACCATGTCTCTAGCTCGTTCCCTTTTGCCTGTGGCGAAGGGTATAATAAAGTTTTTGATACATTTCATCCCCTAAATACTAACCGATCTTTACCAAAAACTATAGGGGTCTTCATTGGGCCGAACCCATCCTACATGCAAAATTTCGTGCAGATTGATCCATAACTGTGGCCTGTATCGTGTTTACAAATTATAATGAACAGACGTACGGACGGACGGACACACATGTCTAGATCGACTCAGCTAGTCGAGATGTGACGATCGGTGCACTTAAAGGTGGGTTTAGGACCAATATTTCGCGGCGTTACAAACTTTTGGGGCTGCACAAAGCTATAATACACTGACAACACAGTTGTGAAGGGTATAAAAATCCACGCCTATGTTAGGGCCTTGATTTTTAAAAACCCACGCCTATGTTGAGACATTGAAAAAATATTTTTTAAATAATCCACACCCATAATTACATCCTAAAATATATTTTCAAATCAAAAAATATTTTAAACAATATTATTCTCATTTGATTGATATTCAAAAATTATTTTTCCACATTTCCATGTTTATTTATTTATTTATTCCAAACGAACGATTCCAAATCAAATCAATATCATATGAAATATTAAATGAGCCTGAAAAAAATCTCTAATCGATATTTTTTTCCAAATAACAAAAACAACAAATCGATGCTTGTTGATTTGTGAAACCATGCATTGCGAATGCAAGTTGTTTTGCCACGCAAGTGATTCGTTTGTCGCACACACACACACAAAATTGCCAATATTTCCAAGTGCCGGCAACAACCTCAACGAAAATCGCATCAATAATTCATGGAGTGGCACCAACAGCAACAACAACATAATCAATAGCGGTGGCGGCATCAATAACCCAATATTCATGAAAGAGACACTTGCAACTGCCAAATATTTGTTTTGCCATGCATTTTTCCAAAATTGTGAACATAAATAAAATTTTTGCGCATTTTTTTTTGAACAGAATATCAATTTTTTTCTATATATTTTTTTTTCTATTTTATTTGCTCGTTTTGTCGTGGCAATGTCTGTTTCAAGTGTTTTTCGCCTTTTTGAAATGCAAATTGAAATTGTAGTGCCATGGATACATGGGGAATAGGGTTGTCAAATGCTGGTGGTGGTGCCAAAAAATGAAAAAAAAAAACAGCAACAGAAAATTGCATATGGAAACGAATATTAGCAATGTGCTACAAGGATCCTTAAAAAGCAAACTGCAAGATGCTGCCAAAATGGGGAGGAGGAAGGACAAATCCAATTTTTATACCCTTCACCACATTGTGGTACAGGGTATTATGTCTTTGTGCATATGTTTGTAACAGGCAAATGGAAACGAGATAGACACATGGTTCCTTTTGAGAATATGCATAGAATCACTTTCTAAGTCGATTTATGCATGTCCGTCTGTCTGTGCATGTTAAATTGTAAACAAAGTACAGGTCGCATTTATGATCCGAATTGGATGCAATTTGGCATAGGTCACTTATTTGGCCCAAGGACGAACCCTATTGAAATTGGGAAAAATCGGTTCAGATTTAGATATAGCTCCCATATATATATTTAACCGACTTAATGTAAACGGTCCCTAAATATCATTCGATTTGAAATTTTGTACAGCCTAATCATTTAGGTCTAGAATTATCTCTGCCAAGTTTCGTGAAAATCGGTCCAGATTTACATATAGCTCCCATATATAGTTTCGTCCGATTTCATGTAAATAGTGCACCAATGTCCCTATATATCCTTCGATTTGCACGAAATTTGGCATAACGTACTGAATTAAGCCTAGAGTGATGTCTGCCAAGTTTCGAGAAAATCGAACCAGATTTAGATATAGCTCCCATATATAGTTTCGTCCGATTTCATGTAAATGGTGCACCAAAGTCCGTATATATCCATCGATTTGCACGAAATTTGGCATAACGTACATAATTGAGCCTAGAATGATGTCTGCCAAGTTTCATGAAAATCGGTTCTGATTTAGATATATCTCCCATATATAGTTTCGTCCGATTTCATGTAAATGGTGCCCCAAAGTCCCTATATATCTTTCGATTTGCACGAAATTTGGTACAGCCTAATCATTTAGGTCTAGAATGATGTCTGCCAAGATTCGTGAAAATCGGTCCAGATTTAGATAGATATAGCCCTTTTTATTATAGATTGATTTTAAGTAATTGACGCACCATATATTTTCGCCCGATTTCAAGTAAATTGGGCATCAAATTCCTCATGTTAGACAGATTGACATCAAAGTTTGCACATCGTACAAAATTGAGCATAGAATTACGTAGTTGCGTTTTCTAGAAGTACAGACATAGCCCTACGGATGACCTATTTATATTTGTTTGAAGTCGATTTACATACTTTATGGATAGATCTAGGTAGATTCACATTTAGATAAATATCACATCCAATTTCATGCTAATAGTCCTGTTTAATATACCCATAGTGGTGAAGGGTATCATATAGTCGGTCCCGTCCGACTTTACTACTTTCCTTACAGGTTTCACTTAGATAACTTAAGCCGATTTTATTTGTGCCCAATTTTTGTGTGTACTAATATTTCTTTCATTTTACTATTAACGCCCATAAATATCTAGCAATGTAACAAATTTAATCAATTACATACATACACACACACATACACACATAACGAAGCACCTAACATTTAATGTGTCTCTCTTAATTATTTGCCATAATTGATAATGGGCCAAAGTTAATTCTAACAAATCCTTTACTATTCTTTATGCCATGTTTTTTCTTGTTGGCATTGGTACTGTATGTGTATTTATATGTGTGTGAGTGTGTACACATACGCAAAATAATATTAATGTTATCCATTTGTACTGTTATTCGAACATAATAACAATACACAAAATAATATGTATATGGCATTATTTGGGGGGAACAAATATTAACGCGCACACATACAGTGACACACACAAACACATATACACACACATTTGCAACTGGCTTAACATAAAACTCGAATATTATTGCTTATGTTTCCTTCTAGCAGAAAATTTCTTTATTTTTTTCTGTTTTTTGTATCGCCAAAGCAAGGGGAACACACTTCGGCACACGTGGCATCCAATAGAGTTTTCCACGTGTAGGAAATTTTTCCGAAATCATACGAGCTATCAGATTTTTAGAAAATTATTTTTTACGGTTCAAACATAGGCGTGAATTTTTTAAAAATATTTTTTCATGCTCCCAACATAGGCGTGGATTTGTATACCCTACACAACTATGTTGTCAGGGTATTAAAGCTTTGTGCAGCCCCAAGAATTTGTAACGCCGCGAAATATTGGTCCTATACCCATCTTTAAATATACCGATCGTCATATCTCGACTTGCAGAATCGATCTAGACATGTGTGTCCTTCCGTCCGTCTGTCCATTATAATTTGTAAACACAATACAGGCCAGAGTTATGGACCAATCTTCACGGAATTTTGCATTTAGGATGGGTTCTGCCCAACGAAGACCCCTATTGTTTTTGGTAAAGGTCGGTTAATATTTAGGGGATGAAATGGACCAAAAACTTATGTTTTGTGTGGCTCCAGAGGCCACAATTATGGCCCGAACATCGCGAAATTTTACATGGTGAAAGGAATCGGGCCAACGGTTAACATTTAACGGGTCAAATGGATCCTGCCTTTTGTATGAAAAATTACAAAATTTGTATTCTATGGCGTGTATATTTACTCCCAGAAATTGGTAGTGTATCCAAGAGGTCCACTCGGATTTGGGAGTTAAACGTAAACACTTGCAGGTGCTTGAGTATTTGCACATTATTTAGTACCCCTTAACAACACTAGAGGGCGAAAATATAGAGCTGATCGCTTTGAAATTTTCCATGAGGTTCCACCATGGAAACGTGGCGAAATATTGCCCAAGCTTAGAATATAGAACCACAGAATTTTTATACCCTTCACCACACTGTTGTACAGGGGATTATGTCTTTGTGCATATGTTTGTAACAGGCAAAGGTAAACGAGATAGGCACATGGTTCCTTTTGAGAATATGCATAGAATCACTTTTTAAGTCGATTTATGCATGTCGTCTGTCTGTCTGCCCATGTTAAATTGTAAGCAAAGTACAGGTCGCATTTATGATCCGATTTGGATGAAATTTGGCATAGGTCACTTATTTGGGCCTAGGACGAACCCTATTGAAATTGGGGAAAATCGGTTCAGATTTATATATAGGTCCCATATATATTTTCGTCCAATTTAATGTAAATGGTGTACCAAAGTCCCTATATATCTTTCGATTTGCACGAAATTTGACATAGCGTAATGAATTAGGTCCAGAATGACGTATGCCAAGTTTCCAGAAAATCGGTTCAGATCTACATATAGCTCCCATATATCTTTTCGTTCGATTTAATGTAAATGGTATACCAAAGTCCATATATATCCTTCGATTTGCACGAAATTTGGCATAGGGTATTGAATTGAGTTAAGATTATGTGTGTTAAGTTTCGTGAAAATCGGTTCAGATTTAGATATAGCTCCAGGTATATTTTCGTCCGATTTTATGTAAATGGTGTACCAAAGTCCCTATATATATTTCGATTTGCACGAAATTTGGTACAGCGTACTAAATTAGGTTTATAAAGATGTGTCTTAAGTTTCCTGAAAATCGGCCCAGATTTAGATATAGCTCTCAAACATATTTTCGTCCGATATTATGTAAATGGTGTACCAAAGTCCCTATATATCATTCGATTTGCACGAAATTTGGCATAGCGTAATGAATTATATCTAGAATGATGTGTGTTAAGTTTCCTGAAAATCGGTTCAGATTTAGATATAGCTCCCATATATATTTTCGTCTGATTTTAGGTAAATAGTGAACTAAAGTCCCGATATATCTTTCGATTTGCACGAAATTTGGCATAGGGTACTGAATTGAGTCTAGAATGATGTGTGTTAAGTTTCGTGAAAATCGGTTCTGATTTAGATATAGCTCCCAAATACATTTTCGTCCGATTTTAGGTAAATTGTCCCTATATAACTTTCGATTTGCACGAAATTTGAAATATCGTACAGAATGTATGTCAGATTTCGTGAAAATCGGTTCTCGGTTCACAAAATTGTGCACAACGTAGTTAAGTTAGTATAGCCTAACGTGTGGCAAGTTTCGTTAAAATCGGTTCAGATTTGGATATAGCTTCTTTATATATTTTCCTCTTATTTTAAGTAAATCATACACCACGGACCCAAAATATGGCCAATATCATGTTATGCTAGAATGCATCTGTTGAATATACCCAAAGTGGTGAAGGGTATCATATAGTCGGCCCCGTTCGACTTTACTACTTTTCTTACTGGTTTTTTCGAGTCGATCTATGGACCATAAATAAAATCCGAACATCACAACACAACCCACTGTGAAGGGAATATTGACAAGTAATTAGAAGGGCTTTACTGAATATTAGTAATATTCGGAAATTATGTCAGTGTAAGGAAGAGGTGCAGTTGACCTCTAATCGGGCAAGAGGGGGCAACTATCTCGATAAATTGTCCAGGCTCGGAATAAACATCCGCATAAAGATAGAGTTCCGTGGTAGTTGTGTAGGGTATCGTATGGTCGGCCCCGTCCGACTACACTGCACCGCTAACTGATTTAAAAATATTTTTTATGGTCCCAACATAGGCGTGGAATTTTTTAAAGTATTTTTTCAGGATCCTTCCGAACCAATTTTTTGAAGTATTTTTTCAGGGTCCTAACCAAAGCAGGGAATTTCAGGGTCCTAACAAAGTCATGGATTTTTTTAAACATAGTTCCCTTTCGGCACCCCTACATACCTGTGGTATCCACCCGACTTACTGACTAACTTCTTAGCTTCTTTTTTGTTCGTCTGCTCTGTCATTGATACAAATGCTGTTAATATACGCTTAATGACTCTGCACAAATACTTGAACACATGGCACACATGTCGCAGTAGCAGAGGAAGTAGTCAAGGAACAATGTCAGCCAAGTAGGAGGAACAATAACCGGATAAAAATATAAGTAATATTTGTAGTATTTTTTCCAAAACGGGAAAAAAAAATCCAGCAAAATGGAAAACAACATTAATTTCATCCTCCATTGCTTTCACTTCTACATTAGCCAGAAATACAAAGTTTTCTGAAAGCCGTTAAGGGGGGGCGTGTGGAGAACAACTCAACGCTAACATTAGCCGAAAATAAGTAATGTGCTTATTTATTTTTTTAAGGTAATAGTATAAGTTTCTTAATGCGGATAAAAGGCAAAACAAGGAATTTAAACAATGAAAGTAGTTGGGGTGGGGTGGGGGTAAATGGCAACAGGAAACTTTGTAATAATAAGGATATTATTAAAAAAAAATATAAACTTTTCTTTCACATCCTTAACTTGAGATGATTTTTGTAGAGCTATGGGGGAAAGGTTTTAATTTCAAGATAATTTTTTTATTATTTTTTTTTCAAGGCTGTCATGTTTTGTACTGACTGTCCATTAGGGAATATTTTTGTAAAGATGATCAAGGGAAATTTTTGAAAGTCCATAGGCTTCGATTTTTTAAGAATAATCTTCCCAAAAACAGTCAGGGTCATACGTTCAATTTCTATCAAAAATTATCTCGATATTGTATTTTTTTTTAATATCACAAATCCTTTGTGTAGTATTTTTTTATATATATATATTTTCAAGACTCCCCACTTTGTAGAGCAATCATAAGAGTTGTGACATATTTGTCAGGCGCTCGTAAATTCCTTCCACATTCATATCATCCATTATCATCGAAAAGGGGTGTCGTCCTTATCTTCTTGTTCACAACTACATTCCAACGACATTTCATAGTTGTTGGAAATATTTTGTTATGAATGCTTGTTGCACAAATTTGAGCACTTAACACAGGAGAGGAATGTAATGTACATATTTAAAATAAATCTACGGGTTTTTCGGGACCATGAAAAATATATACATTTTTTAGATCCCCGCCTATATTGGGACCCTGAAAAAATATATTTTTTAGATCCCCGCCTATATTGGGACCCTGAAAAATATATTTTTTAAATCCACGCCTATTTTGGGACCATGGAATAAATATACCTACTTACATAGCTGGCTTTTAGCAGAACTTTCGTTCCATAAACCCAGCTTAAACCAGTAAGGAAAGTAGTCACATCGGACTGGCGACTATATGATACCCATCACCACTTTGGGTATACACTACATATGTATTCTAACAGACGACGCGTTTTTGTTATATATCTATATCTGAACCGATTTTAGGGAAACTTGCCAGAGACAAATTTATATTACATCAGTAAGTTGTGTCAATCGGCCTAGCTATGGATCTTTTCACGAAGCTTAGCAACATCATTCTAGACTTAGTTCAGTACCCTATACAAAAATTCGTGCGAATCGAAAGATATATAGGGTCTTTGGTGCACCTATTACCATAAATCGGATGAAAATATATATGGGAGCTATATCTAAATCTGAACCGATTTTCTCGAAACTTGGCAGACATCATTCTCGATTTTATTCATTACTCTGCGCCAAATTTCGTGCAAATAAAAAGATTTCCAGGGACTTTAGTGGACTATTTACCTAAAGTCGGGCGAAATTATATATGGGAGCTATATCTAAATCTGAACCGATTTTCACGAAACTTTCCACACGTCATTCTAGACTTAATTTAGTACGCTGTGCCCAATTTCATGCAAATCGAAAGATATATAGGGATTTTGGTACATAATTTACCTTAAATCGGACGAAGATATATATGGGAGCTATATCTAAATATGTACCGATTTTCAGGAAACTTTGCACACATCATTCCACACCTAATTTAGTACGCTGTGCCAAAATTCGTGCAAATCAAAAGATTTCCAGGGGCTTTAGTGGACTATTTACCTAAAATCGAGCGAAATTATATATGGGAGCTATATCTAAATCTGAACCGATTTTCACGAAAGTTTGCACACATCATTCTAGACCTTATTGACTACGCTGTGCCAAATTTCGTGCATATCGAAAAATATATAGGGACTTTGGTGCACCATTTACCTTAAATCGGTCGAAAATATATGTGGGAGCTATATCTAAATCTGAACCAATTTTTCCCAATTTCAATAGGGTTCGTCCTTGGGCCAAATAAGTGACCTATGCCATATTTCATCCAAATCCGAACATAAATGCGACCTGTACTTTGTTCACAAAAATACATGGACGGACGGACATGCATAGATCGACTCAGAAAGTGATTCTATGCATATTCTCAAAAGGAACTATGGATCTATCTCGTTTCCTTTTACCTGTTACAAACATATGCACAAAGACATAATGCCCTGTACCATAGTGTTCTGAAGGGTATACAAATTTCCAGGCGCGTCGATCTTTTGCGCAGTTTTTCCAGTTTGAAAGATTATATTCGGCAATGTTGCCATACAATTGATCATTCCATCTTATTCGTGGCCTTACCCTTCTGTGTCAACCATCAGCTGGTTTGCTTTTATATGCCTTCAGGGCTGGGGCATCTTCATCCATTCTCACAACTTGACCTAGCCAACGTAGTCGCTGCAGCTCAATGCGTCTAACAATGTCGATGTTCGAGAATAGCTGGTATAAATCATGGTTCATTCGACGGCGATATTCACCATCAACGCAGATCGGCCCATAGACCTTTCGTAGAATTTTTCTCTCAAATACTCCAAGAGCAGCCTTATCTGCTTGCGTAAGTACCCATGCTTCAGATCCATACAATAGCAAGGGTAGTATCAGCTTCTTGTAGAGTGTGAATTTGGTCTGGCGGGAGGTGGCCTTGCTTTTGAGTTGTTTGCCATAGACCATAGTAACATCTGTTGGCCATCACTATCCTTCTCCGAATTTCAAAACTGTCATTTCGTTTTGTTTATGGCGGAATATAATATATAAAGTCTTTGACTACCTCGAAACTGTAGTTCTCAAGATCCACACTTGGTCCGAGTCTACTGGACTGGCGCTTGATTTTCTCGCCGTTTACTGCCAGACCCACTTTGGCAGACTCCTTCTCCATAGGTGGCTGTTGCCGCTCTAAATGTTCGACCCATTATTTCGAAGTCATCGGCGTAGGCGAGTAACTGGTGTTATATGGTGTACAGAGCGCGATTTATGTTCACCTTTGCCTCTCGTATGACCTTTTCCAGCAGGATGTTAAAAAGGTCACACGACAAACTGGCACCTTGTCTGAATCCTCGTTCGATATTAAAGGGCTCCGAGAGGTCCTTTCCGACTTTAACTGCTGATCTTGTGCCAGTTAAAGTTACCCTGCATAGCCGAATTTATTGTGCAGGAATGCCAAACGCAGACATGGCTTTAAACACCTCTGAACGGATAGGGCTATCGAATGCGGCTTTATAGTCGACGAATAGGTGAAATGTGTCAATGTGTTTTTCGTGGATTTTTTCCAGGATTTGGCGCAGAGTGAAAATCTGGTCAATGATGGACTTGCCAGGTCTGAAGCCACATTGATTTGGTCCAATAATGTCGTTGACCATTGGCTTCAGTCGTTCACACAGCACGCTGGATAGCACTTTATATGCGATGGGATGGAGACTTATACCTCTATCGTTGGCACATATCGGCTTGTCTCCTTTTTTGTGCACGGGACACAGGATGCTGAGGTTCCAATCATTTGGCATGCTTTCCTTTAGCCAAATTGTACTAATCAACTGGTGCATGCTCTTTACCAGCATCTGACCACCAGTCTTGAATACTTCAGCTTGTAAACCATCGCACCTGCTGCTTTATTATTCTTGAGCCGATTGATTGCCATTCTGACTTCATCTTGGCTAGGTGGTATACACTCTATACCGTCAACTATTATTGGTTCTGGGGTATCCTCTCCACCGCTACTATTTGATACCAGAAGTTTTTCAAAATGCTCCTTCCAGATCCTCAGCATGCTGTCTGTATCTGTCATCAGGTTACCTTCATCATCTCTACAGGAGGATGTGCCTGCACCAAAGCTTTCGATTTGGTGTTTTACTCGTTGGTAAAATGTTCGGACTTCATTCTGACTCTTGTACGACCATTTCCAGCAGGATGTTCAAAAGGTCACACGACAAATTGTCACCTTGTCTGAATCCTCGTTCGGTATTAAAGGGCTCCGAGAGGTCCTTTCCAACTTTAACTGCTAATCTTGTGCCAGTTAAAGTTATCCTGCATAGCCGAATTTATTTTGCAGGAATGCCAAACGCAGACATGGTTTTAAACACCTCTGAACGGATAGGGCTATCGAATGCGGCTTTGTAGTCGACGAATAGGCGGAATGTGTCAATGTGTTTTTCGTGGATTTTTTCCAGGATTTGGCGCAGAGTGAAAATCTGGTCAATGGTGGATTTGCCAGGTCTGAAGCCGCATTGGTATGGTCCAATAATGTCGTTGGCTTATAGGTGACACATATCGTCTTGTCTACTTTTTTGTGCACGGGACACAGGATGCTGAAGTTCCAATCATTGCTTTCCTCTAGCCAGCTTGTACTAATCAGCTGGTGCATGCTCCTTACCAGCATCTAACCACCAGTCTTGAATACTTCGGCTTGTAAATCATCGACACCTGCTGCTTTATTAGGTCAGATAGCAATCGATAGCTTTGTTCAGCCGATCGATTGCTATTCTGACCTCCCAGGTTTTTCTTGTTCTTTCTTCTTAATTTTTTGGAAAACACGTTTCTCCTCTCTCCTTTTCTCCCGATAATTCTCCATCACATTACGTGTTGCTACTGTCTGCAGGGTGACACAGGATGCTGAGATTCCAATGCATGCCCAATGATTGGAACCTCAGCATCCTCTAGCCAACTTGTACTAATCAGCTTATGCATGCTCCTAACCAGCATCTAACCACCAGTCTTGAATACTTCGGCTTGTAAACCATTGACACCTGCTTTATTAGGTCACATAGCAATCAATAGCTTTGTTCTGCCGATCTATTGATATTCTGACCTCATCTTGGCTAGGTGGTATACACTCTATACCGTCAACTATTATTGGTTCTGGGGTATCTTCTTCACCACCACTATTTGATACCAGACGTTTTTCAAAATCCTCCTTCCAAATCCTCAGCACGCTGTCAGTATCTGTCACCATGTTACCTTCTTCATCTCTACAGGAGGATGTGCCTGCACCAAAGCCTTCGATTTGATGTTTTACTCGTTGGTAAAATATTCGATCTTCATTCTGACTCTTGTACATCTCGATATGCTCACGCTCACGTTTTTTTTTTTTTTTTTTTTTTGTTATTTCTTCTTTTTTTGGAAACACGTTTCTCTTCTCTCCTTTTCTCCCGATAATTCTCCATCAGATTACGTGTTGATACTGTCTGCAGGGTTGCCTTATACGCTGCGTTTTTCACATCACTAGCATTACGACACTCCTGATCGTACCATGGATTGGATTAGATGGAAAAATTATGAAAAAAATATATTTTTTTTTAAATCCACGCCTATGTTGGGAGCAAGAAAAATGATTTTTTTAATCCAGCCTATTGAAGGTCCCTTAAAAAATCCTTGACCATGTGGTGCTTAAATAACATTTTTAAAAAGTCTTCGACCCGCTCTAACACAAATTTTCCATATCCAGCATTCACACACATGAAAAATATGTTAATCCATTGTTGAAACTGTTGTTATGATACTAAAACTGAAAGGAGTACAACCGAATGAATTGACTGGGTGTGGATGGGGTCAAATGGGAAGGAAGGAAAGAGGAAGGAACAAAGAAACAAAAGTATTGTCATTTTGCTAAGTCCACACAAGCAAAAACGGAGGAAACTTGTTGTTGCTGCTGAGATATCAGAACTAAGTTGTGATGTTACTGAATTGTCTGTCAGTATATTTGTGTGTGTGTGTGTGTGTGTCTTCCACATATATGCGATATGCTTCTGAATGGATATTCCTCCCTTCGTTCGGTTCCTGATTCGCCTTCCACAGATGTAAATATTTTCAACATTACTCACAACTGCATATCCATATCAAGGCGACATTTTTTTCGGAGGAAACAAGTTTCAATACAAGTTTCCGTATTTACTTGTCTGTCATTATTATTTATTGTTGTTGTTGCTGTTGTTGTTTTTGTTAAATATTCTTGGGGTAAATATAAACAAATGAATGAAGGAAGCCAAAAAAAAAAATTGCTACGATTTTGGGTTTTGTTTTTGTTGTTGTTATCGTCGCATTGTTTTGCTTGAACACAAAAAACAAGCGTGTTGAACAATATTTGCCACATAAAAATATTGAATTATTCGATACTGATTGCGAACAGATATGTGATGTGGGTTTAACGCCACACACTTTCACATTGGAGAGGAATATTAAATTGGGGGGAGGGGGTACAGATGGAGTGATGGGATGTGAAGCAAGATAAACCAGTAAGGAAAGTAGTAAAGTCGGACTGGGCCGACTATATGATACCCTTCATATGTATCCTAACAGAGGTCGTGTTTTTGTTATATATCTATATTTGAACCGATTTCAGCGAAACTTGCCAGAGACTAATTTATATTATTTCAGTACGTTGTGTCAATCGGTCTAGCTATGGATATTTTCACGAAGCTTAGCAACATCATTGTAGACTTATTTCAGTACCCAATACCAAAATTCGTGAAAATCGAAAGATATATAGGGACTTTTGTGCACCAATTACATAAAATCGGACGAAAATATTTGTAAATCTGAACCAATTTTCACGAAATTTAGCACACGTCATTCTAGACCTAATTCAGTATGTTATGCCAAAATTCGTGCAAATGAAGAGATTTCCAGGGACTTTGGTGCACCATTTACCTAAAATCGGGCGAAGCTATATATGGGAGCTATATCTAAATCTGAACCGATTTTTATGAAACTTAGCACACATTATTATAGACACAATTCAGTACGCTATGCCAAATATCGTGCAAATCGGCAGTTATTTAATGACTTTGG
>NW_026874693.1:0-16933 GCF_032173495.1 Musca vetustissima
GAACAGTAGATGACCAGAAGTGACCTCTGTTGCAGAATAGATGACCTGAAGGAGCCTCTGCTGCTTAGTAGATGACCTGAGGGGCCTATGCTGTAAATTAGATGACTTGATAACTTGAGTAGTTAGTCTGAAGGAACCTCTGTTCTACAGTAGATGACCTGGAGGGACCTCTGACGAACCATTTATGGCCTGAAGATACCACAGTATTTCCTTATAATTTCAAAAATTTTTACATTAAAAAAATACTTCTCCGTATTTTTTCTTGGTTGCTAAATCCTAGTTCCAGTTGCCTAATCCAAAATCATGTTGCCTATTAGACACATGTCCAATTCATTAAACCCAACATAAAACGGATGACTACTGTCAGGTGGCACTGGCCTCTACATGGTGTAAAAAAACTACAGCGCACCACAAAATGACATTTTATATAAAATCATTCGGCTGGACGGACTCAATTTTGACAGAAGACAAAGACGGAGAGGGAGATAGAAACAGTAATCATCATAATTGCTGTAACCGATGATCAACAAGTAGAAAAATATTATTTATGTTATTTAATGCGAGAAGAAGAAGCAAAAAACTATGTTCACCATAATGTTGTCGATGTTGCTGCTACTGCTACTGGATAACAACATCGACAAATTTCAAGATTTAGTTTTCACCACAACAGCTTCCTTTGCAGACAGACAGACCGACAGCCACTAAATGAAATTGACAAATTATTTTTTCGTTACGGTTGTCTGTTTGTGCTTCGTCTCAGAGAGAGATTCATTCGGACCAGACATTTCTGGTTCAAATTGTCGTCGTCGTCGGGAGGTGAATTTATGAGTTGTCTATTCGGTTTCCTTGTAAATTATGTTCGCCGTTAATTGATTTCACGACGACGGCGACGATTGTTGTTCAATTTTAATGAATATCCGTTGAAATGTGGGAATTTAACTATGATTTATCAAAGCGAAATGGATGAATGCATGATTGAATGAATTCCGAACATATTTTGGTTGACAGTCGACAACGAGGAGTTACATAAGTTGTTTTTTTATTGGGAGATTAAACATATTTTTCTATTGATTGGAGATGTGGAATTTGAAATTTGGAAGGAAGGAATGGAAGATGAAAAAACGTACAATAAAAATAGGGACCTCTGCTGCACAGTGAATGGCCTGAATGGACCTCTGCTGCACAGTAGATGACCTGGAGGGAGCTCTATTGTACAGTTCATAACCTGAAGAGACCTCGACTGTACATTGCATGGCCTGAAGGGACCTCGTCTGCACAGTAGATGGCCTGGAGGGACCTCTCCCGCACAGTGGATTACCTGTAGGAACCTCTACTGTAAAGTAGATGGCCTGAATGGACCTCTGCTGTGAAGTGAAGTGTGAAGTAGGTGACCTTCAGGGACCTCTGCACTAAAGTACGTGGCCTGTAGAGACCTCTGCTATAGAGTAGATATCCTGAAGGGTCCTCTGCTGTGAAGTAGGTGACCTAAAAGCATCTCTGGTGTTTTTAGATGACCTAAATGGAACTCCGATGTAGAGTAGATGCCCTGAACGGACCTCTCCTGTACAGTAGGTGACCTGATAGGACTTCTTCTGTACAGTAGATGGCCATGAGGGTCCTCTCATGTACAGTGGATTACCTGTAGGAGCCTCTACTGTAAAGTAAATGGCCTGAATGGACCTCTGCTGTGAAGTAGATGACCTAGATGTACCTCTGCTGTAAAGTACGTGGCCTTTAGAGACCTCTCCTGTGTAGTAGATGACCTGAAGGGACTTCTGCTGTATAGTAGATGGCCTGAATGGACTCCAACTGTACAGAAGATGTCCTGAAGGTAATTCTGTTGTACAGTAGATGACCTAGAGGGACCTCTGCTGGACCTGGTTGGACTTCTTTTGTGCACTAGATATACCCTAGATTTTTCTTGCAATTGTCCTACTATAATCATTATTGACGACTACATACACATACAATTCCCCTTTATATAACCCACATGCTGTGATCTTGAAAACCAACAGATTGGTAAATTCTAAAATTCTGTTTTTTATTTCTGATTTGAATTTCGAGAAAAAACCAAAATAAATTCGATTGGAGAGGCGACGACATTCACCAACTGCGACAGCAACACCGCACACCAGAGGGACACAGGACAGATAAACGAGACAACAGCAACACATTGTTGTCAACATAACCGTCACCAACAAAACAAACACCGCGTACAACAACAAGCCATCACCAGCATTATTTGACTCGACACGATGTTGCAATCTCTTCTCGGTCTCTCGCTCTCCACTCTCGGTGTGTGTGTGACAGGCAACATGAAAAATTCTTGAGATACCACAGAGCCCAAGGAACAAAACGACAGAAAAAAAATCAAACAAAAATTACAGGCCAGCAGTACTAGACCGTTCCGTTCTTTTTTTATTTTAAATGTTATTTTGAATAAAATAAATTTTGATTTTTTTTTTGTTTCTCGAATTAACATTTCATAGCAGCACCACCAGCAGCAAAATAAAATTTTGTTTTATATTTTCGACATTTTTTTGTTCGACCAGCATCTCTGTAACAGAACAACATCAGCACCAGTACCACCACCACACCATTCATCTTTGTTGGCCGTTCACTTTTCATAGTTTGTAGATTTGTTGTTGTTTTTTTTCATTTTGGCCATATTCTTATTATTTGTTGGGGGCTTAGTTGTTGTGTGAGGGTTTACCTCCTCCCCGTTCGAACAACAAACATTGTTGGTTACTTTTTTTATATATTTATTATATTTGCATTATTATTATGTTATACCCTACACGTTACAACCTCAAACTAAGGCTCCTATCGTAAAGGGAAAATGAAAATATTCTTTGGAAAAGTCAGCGGCACAGCAGAGGTCTCTACAGGCCATCAGCTGTACATCAGAGGTCCCTACAGGCCATCAACTGTACAGCAAAGGTCCCTACAGGCCACCAGATGTACAGCAGAAGTCCCTACAGGCCATGAGCTGTACATCAGAGGTCCCTACAGGCCATCAGCTGTTCAGTAGATGTCCCTGCAGGTCATCAGCTATACAGCAGAGGTCCCATCAGGCCATTTACTATATAACGCAGATGCGTTCAGGACATCTACTGTATATCTGATGTCTTTTAAGGTCGTCTACGCCACGTCAGAGGTTACTTCAGCTTATTTACATCAGAGGTTACTTCAGCTTATTTACATCAGAGGTCCCTTCGGGTCATCTACTGTACATCTGATGTCTCTTCAGGTCATCTACTGTACATCTGATGTCTTTTCAGGTCGTCCACGCCGCATGAGAGGTTACTTCAGGTCATCTACTGTTAGCCAGAGGTTCCTTCAGGTCGTCTACAGTATAGTAGAGGTGCCTTCTGTTCATTTACCCTACAATAAAGATATTTTCATATATTTTATTGTAAATTAGAACTCCCTTCAGGTCATCTTCTGTACAGGAGAAGTCCGATCAGGCCATATACTATGCAACAAAGATGCCTTTACGTCATCTGAGGTCTCTTCATTCCGTCGACGCCACACCAGGTTATGTACTGTACATCATAGGTCCCTTTAAGACAGATACTCTACTGCACTCTGTTCAAGCTTGAAAATTTTAATATTTTTAACCCAAGCTCTGCTAGAGCTTCAACAAATATTCTTAAAAAAATCCCCAATCTCAAAACCCAAAAATTTGAAAGACTGTTTGAAAAATGCATTATAATAGCCACCTGGTTGGGAAATGCCAATACAGGCTTCAAAATCTCAAATATGGGTGGCGGATCCTTTATATGTGGACAATACCTAAAGATGAACCTCAATACTGACAGTTTGTTGATGAAAAGATTTGCCGCCATATGTTTACTTACATTTTCGCACAAGGCCCGGAGGTCCTCTTTTGTCTACCGAAGGTTTCTTTTGGTTCTCTTTTGTCCATAGAAGACCTTGGCCAACAGGTCGTCTTTGAAGATCTACCGGTCGCCTATGAAGACCTAAAGGTAGCCTCTTAAGACATACAAATGGCCTATGAAGACGTACAGGTCGTCTATGAATTCCTAGAAGTCGACTATGAAAACCTACAGGTCGTATAAGAACGCCTACAGTTCGTCCATGAAGATCTACAGTTCATCCATGAAGATCTACCGGTCGTCTATGAAGATCTACCTGTCGTCTATGAAGATCTACAGGTGGTTTATGAAGATCTAAAGGCCGTCTGTGAATACCTACAGTTCGTCTATGAAGATCTAAAGTTCTATTAAGTCCTACATGTCGTCTGTGAAGATCTACAGATCGTCTATGAAGATCTACAGGTCGTCTATCTAGATCTACAAGCCGCCTACGAAGAACTACAGATCGTCTGTGAATATCTAAAGGTCGCCTATGAAGACCTACAGGTCGCCTATGAAGACCTACAGGTTGCCTATGAAGACCTACAGGTCGCCTATGAAGACCTACAGGTTGCCTATGAAGATCTACAAGTCATCTTTGAAAACAAGCAGATCGCTCTTAAGACCAACAGGCCATCTATAATAATCTTAATACCTACAGGTCGTCTATGAAGATCTACAGGTCATCTTTGAAGACCTGCAGGTCGTCTCTTAAGACCAACACGTCGTCTATGAAGATCTACATGTCATCTAAACAGGCCTACAGGTCGTCTATGTATATCGACAGGTCGTTTGAAACCTACAGGATCTACAGGGCGCTTATGTGGACCTACAGGCATGTAGATCTTCTATAGGTCTCCGACGAGATCTACAGGCCTATGAAGATTGAAGACCTTTAGGTCGTTTAAATACCCACTGGCCTTTGAAGACCTACAGGTCGTTGTATTGCTTATAGATGAACTAGGGGAATTATATATTTTAACGTTAGGGTCCTCATAAATCGACCACAGCACACCTTCTTTTATTTCCTAAGCAACATATAATTTTTTATTTGTTCTTGTTGCTGTTATTGTATTTAATTTATGTTTAACAAACAATCTGTCGTTAAATATTTTGACAGAACAGAAAGCGTTCATTTTGCTTAGATTTCAAATTCCAACAGAACAGAAACAAACAAAAAATCCAAACTGCACGAGATTAATATGCCATGTGAGAGGATAATCTATGGGAGCTCACCACCATCACCTCGCCATGAGCCGAGTACAACGTACAAGCGATTTATTTTTTACTTCTTGGTACTACATGACATTATTTATTTGTTAATGCCTCCCGCCACATTAAAATTACAAATAAACCTTAGCCAAAGAACCACAGAAACAACTACAACAACGCCAAGAAAAATGATCGTTTAAATTAAGCAGAAACTATTTGCCGTTAAAAGTCAAATATTTGCCATGCACTCATTCGTTCGTTCATTCGTTGATTCGTTCGTCCGTTCTCTTTATTATAGAATGGATGGTGGAGGTGATGCTGATGCTGGTTTGGTGCTACGGCTCGATGTCTTCGGAATGTTGCTGGTTAATCCTTCACGTTCACCACTTATGTTTGTTGGTTTCTTTAATTTTTTTTCTTTCATTTCTGAAAGGCCCAACAAACTCATCGGAATTTATCACTATGACCGACCGAACGAACGACCGAACCTTCTCTTTATTATTATTATTATTATTATTCTAAATTTGAACCACATATTCGTTTGATTTGAAGAATGGCAAAAAATAATATGTGAGGTGTGTGCAGGTATTTTTTTGATTTTTTGGTACCAAAATGTGAAAGGATTTAAACATACATAAGAGTTATGAATACTCAATACCAACATACATACAGTTTATGAACACTTCATAGAAGTGGCCCATGCAAAAATATTCTCAAGTTCAATTTGAAAATTCCGATTGTGTATTTTTGAACTTTTTGTTCCAACCTGACAATTAATTCTATCTCCTCCCGCAAATTTAAACTTTGCGAATTATCTACGAACTTAATTTTGCAAATTATCTACGAATTAAAATTCTATGAAATTTTTACGAAGACAATAAAAATCAACGTCTCTAAAATTAAGAACCGTTCATTAAGGCCATCACACCGAACAAACAGCTAATTAATTATGTCTTGTGCTGAATAGCACGTGCCAAGGCAACAGATTTTTTGTTGTGTAAAATCCGAAAAATAAAAAATGGCTTCTAAGAACTTTACGTATTTTTTTTCAAGAATAATTTTAAATCAAGCGTCGGGTTCTAGTATGTAGCGGTAGTTAATTCTAATTATGGCCTATTGTGTTTGGTTGGCGGGTTCTTTATTTAATTTTTTGTCGGTCGGTAGGTCAAATCTTGAAGGTCTCCTTCACACAGCTATTGTTAAAAAGGTGTATACGTATTTTTTTAAGATATTTATTTTTCACAAACAAAGACCAACATTCCGCACCTACATTTTTTCGTTGATATCACAATAACGTTACCAACGAACAAAACAATAAACACACATTTTTTGATAACTTATGACAGATAGAAGAAGAACGTTAAAAATTGATTACCGTTATGGTCAACTAACGTTTAATTTTTGTATAGATAAATTATTTTAAGAAAAAAATCTAGATCGACATGTGAAAATTTGTTTCGTATAAAAATCATAGAACCTCATTTCGTTCATTATTTTTTTTTTAATTGAGAAAATTCATTTCATAGTTTTTTTCTATTAAAAAATGATCTAAAATTATTTCCAATTCAGTCTCTTTCATGATCTATAGAAACCCTGTAGGACCGATTGTAATTTTTTTCATGAAAGATCTACAGGTGGTTTATGAAGATCTACAGGTCGTCTATGAATAGCTACAAGTCGTCTTTGAAGACCTACATGTCATCTACGAAGACCTACAGTTCGTCTATGAAGATCTAAAGGTCGTCTATTAAGTCCTACAGGCCGTCTGTAAGGATCTACAGATCGTCTATGAAGATCTACAGATCGTCTATCTAGATCTACAGGTCGCCTACGTAGAACTGCAGGTCGTCTCTGAATATATAAAGGTCGCCTATGAAGACCTACAGGTCGCCTATGAAGACCTACAAGTCATCTTTGAAAACATGCAGGTCGCTCTTAAGACCAATAGGCCTACAGTTCATCTATGAAGATATAAATACCTACAGGTCGCCTCTTAAGACCAACACGTCGTCTATCATAGAACCTCATTTCGTTCATTTTTTTTTTTAATTGAAAAAATTCAATTCATATTTTTTTTTTCTATTAAAAAAATGATCTAATATTATTTCCAATTCAGTCTCTTTCATGTTCCATAAAAACCCTGTAGAACCGATTGTAATTTTTTTCATGAAAAATATTTCGATTATGAATACTGTCATCGAATGTTGTCAGGACCTTACATTGGGCTCTTTTTTTTTTTTTTTTTTTGCTCCTATCTATGATTGGTTTCCCAAACAAATCAGAGCCTGATTATTAATGGCATCCGATAATTTAATTTCTGTATTGTGTTCTTCTTTGCATATTCTGCAGTCAATAAAAGACCTCCAAACATGTTATATACAATAGAAAATCTTTAGGTCTTCTTCAGAATATGTGTTTAATAGATAATAAAATACCCCTACGTCATCAGTAAAATACCCTTAGAACTGCTGTAGGCAATCTTCTATAAAAAAATTATCTGATTGTCTATGTTCGGTTTGTCTTTTGCTTCCGATTAGTCCTCATGTCCGGCTTTCACATTTTTTTCTCTTTTTTCTTTAAGAAGGTCTAAAGCGTTTCTATAGACCTTGAAATACCTACAAACCGTGTATAGACAAAGATCTTCATTTACCCTATAGACAATATAGACTAGGTATTTTGGACGTAGTATAATTTTCTGATTACAGTGAATCTCCAACTTTTCGATACGATTTTTCTAAGTTCGATTTGTGATTTTGCTTTCGAATAGGCCTAACAATAGACAATTCGTACGTCTTTTGACTTCGGTTCAACCAATGAGCATTCACTTGAGATTTGAGAACTGAGGTTGGTGAAAGATAATGTCACGAGAATTTGTGGAAAATAAAGCAGCTGTACTTTCGAATGACTTCCTTCCCATAAATATATCGTAGAAAGTAATAATAAATTGCATGATCTGTTACTCTGCTTTGTTCTGGCCCTATTCTCTGAAAATCATTTATTTTGTATTCCAATTCTATCCCAGAGAACATATTTTCCGAAGGTTATTAGCAAATACGCAACAGATATTGCGTTTAGGAACTTGTTCATAGAATCTAGGTAATATGTTTTAAATATATTTTTTGCTTGAAAATTAAAAAAAAAAAATATTAACTACAATACAGTATTATTTTAATATATTTTTTATGCAAAGTAAAATGTGGTATTGTTTGTGCCTAGACTGAAACTATATTTTAGGATATTGTTCATAAAATCTAGGAAATATGTTATAAAATGATATAACTTTTCCTGAAAATTTTAAAAATATTGACAAAAATACACATATCCGATTTTTTTTTTTTTTTTTGCTTTTGAAAAAGCCTCAATTTCAGCGTTCACATCTTTGTTCTTCATTGGTCCCTCCACTGACAATTTTTATTAAAATACTAAAAGTTTAGGAACTTGTTCATAGAATCGAGGAAATATTCTATAATATACTATTTTTTGGAATTTGAATATTTAAAGAAATATTGAGTACAATATACACTATTATTAGTATTACATTTATTTTATTTGTTATGCACAGGTTCCTGTTAGTTTTTTTTCCAATTTTGAACCACAAAAAATATTATAGGAATATGTTCATAAATTCTATGAAATATGTTGTAAAATGGAATATAATTGTACCGCATTGACCTCAAAACACTATAATTTTCAGACTTTATTTTCCCATAGGAACAATATTTTATGAACTTGTTCATAGAATCTAGAAAATATGTTATAAGATATAATACAGTTGTCATGATTTTTTGGAAATATTGACCACAGAATTGAAAATAATATTGACCACAAAATACATATTTTATAAAATGACACTTTTCCCGGAATTTTTTAATATATTGACAACAATACACATATTTTTTAGTGCACAAAATGTGTCTATGTTTTGGGCTATTTTATGAACTGGTTCGTAGAATATAGGAAATATATTAAAAAATGCAAAATATTTCTCGAAATTTTTAGAAATAATTGTTAGAGCACAATACAATAATAAAATGTGTCCGTTTTTGGGGCTATTTGTTCCCACAGAAACAATATTTTAAGAATTTGTTCATAAAATCTATGATATATGTTTCATTAAGTAATATTGTTGTCCTGAAATTTAAATCAATATTTTTGTGTGTGTTTCTATCATTTAGGCTTTATTTTACAACAGAAATAAACTGATAAATCAATTTGTTAGAAAGTGTTCTTAATTATTGAAAGAACTTCATGTATCTGAAAAAAAAACATAAAAAGTTAAACAAGTGGTTTAGGAATTTTCCTAATTGTTATATAGTAATTCATAGATTTATTTCCAAAGGTTGTTTTCGATATATATATATATATATATATATATATATATATATGTCAGGATATTTTATATTTTTAGAAAATATTACATACTTTTAAAATTCATTAGTTATCACATATGTACATAATATTTAGGAAATTTTACTTAGATTTAAAGAAAAATTAAAAAAAAAAAATATTTTGTAAAGTTTTCAATGGTTATTTTATTTCTACATTAATATTTTTGTTGTTATTCAATTCTTCCCAAAATATTTTGAAAGATTTTTATAAATTATGTAAAAATGTGTTAATTTTAAGGAAATAGTTCGTGGATTTTAAGAAAAAAGTTCTTTTGAAGTTCATAAAGTTGTTATTTGTTCTATTTCTAAAAGCTTTTCATGGTTATTTTATATAAGTATTTGTATTTCTATAATAATTTTTCACTTCTCTTCTCCAAACTTTTTGAAAGACTTTCATTTTGTGCTAACTTTTTCGTTCTCTCGCCGATAAGAACAAACTTTCCTGTAAAAAAAGGAAATGTAATTTATTTCTGTTCAACTTTCAAGAGCAGGAAATGAAGTGAATGAGTTGTCAATTATTTTAAATTAAATGAAAGTATTCTTTGCCACCTTTCAATGTATCGTATTAAAAGATGAAAGTAACCATCAATAAATATGAAGAAAAAATTGGTAGCAGCTACTGGTTCGGTAGTGCTAAAACTTAGCCCCCCCAATCATCACAATTTGGAGCAATCACTTTTCGAGCATTTTTTGTGCTGGCAAAATGAAAGAAGAACTCCAGTAGCTGCAATATAATAATTTATCAGCTAACACAAATGTTAGTAGCTGTTCCAAACAAACAAAAAACGAAGAAACGGATAGAATTGAATAATGATAATAATAAAAAAACAGAAGCAACAATAAAACCATCATCACGTTTTATCTTTAATTTTTTTTTGTTCCAGAGAATTTTAGTTGCAGTATTTCTTCGCTACAAGATTGTATGTTCATTGCCTCTGATTGTTATTCTATATAATTCTTTGTGAACGTTCTGAAGAAGTTTTTTTCTTCTTCTTTCAGATATTGTCTTTCTTCTATCACATCAAATGATGTGCCCAGCTGCTGCTACTGTCAGTTGTGGTTACATTTTGGATAATATAAAAGAAAAAAAAAACAAACTGATAATAATGGCAACAAAGCCCCTCAGAGTAGGTCGTTCGGTCGTCGTCTTTAGTTCAACAACTTAGCCTAATTTCAGTTTTGAGATACTTTTACTGTTGTAATCATCCGAAACAAAATACAAAAAAAAAGTAAATTGATATGGCTTACAATTTTCGTAGAGCTTTAACACTATTGGTTATCTTCTTTCTTTTTTTGTCTTATGGTGTTAAAAATGTTCTTGGCCCAATCTTCCATTCAAAGAATATGGAGAAGTACATTTTGCTTTCTTCCCAATATGACAATTTTCGTGTATTCTTTTCCTTTTTTTATTAACTTTGAAATGTGATAGTAAATTAAATAGCAACAACACCAACAAAATGAGAACACATTCACAATAGGCCACCAACTAAGCACCATCTCCAGTATCGTCATCATCATCGACACATAACACAATAATAATGGTCCAAATAGTTAAGTTCAGTACTGTCGAATATATGAAGAAGACAAATCGTTTTGTATTGTTGTCAGTTTTTTTCTGAAAAAAAAAGAAACAAAAACTAGGCCAAGAACGTGTCTATTAAGATCAATTTTCTTATTTTTTTTTTGTTGCTATAGTTTTGTTATTGTTATTGCCATTTAATGTCGGTTAGTAGTTTTAAAAATCATGTGAATATTGCTCTAGTTTTTTTGATGGTACATTTATTTTGGTCAGATCGAAAGAAAAAAGAAAAAATGTTGGCAATTAATTTAATATCGAAAAAAATGTTTCCAAATGTTGTCAATTAAAAAAAAAGTTTTATAAAGTTGGGGTTAATTATTATAATTATCCTCAAAAACATATTTCGGTTCTATATGTCCCGGAACCTGCTTTTAAGAATTTATGAACTATTTCCTATTTTTTTGTATATATATTTATGAACTATTTCCTATTTTGTGAACTATTACTTGTAATATTTTATCAAATTAAATACGATCAAGTTCATATTTACATAAAGGCATCCAGTCTGTAAAGTTTCATTATTCCTACAATCGCATAAAAAAACCTAGAATATTTATCGGTATTCCTAGAATTTATGAAATATTTCATATTTTTGTAATTCAATTCAAAGTATTTCTGCCAGATTTCCTGTCATATTTTAACAATTCCACAGTTCGTATTCTGATCCATCATTCATTTTTATTACCAGATATGAAACAAATTAATGAATTTATTTTCTTTTTTTTTTTAAGAATTTATGAATAAGTTAATATTTACATAAAGACATAGATTCTTAAAGGGCCATTATTCCTATAATTCCCAAAAATTGCCCAATTTCATATAACCTCGAAACTCTATATTCTATAGGATTTTATTTAACATTCGTAATGTCCGATTTGGGTCAAATATGCACCGTTTTGTTGCATGATTTGTTGCCATTTTAAAAGTAACTTCATAATACCTCTCTCATAGAAGTCCTGCTCTCTATTTGCAAAAAAACTGTAATAGTCGATTTTCACAATCCTCCCTAGATACCAATTTTTATCATTAAAGAAATTTTACAATACAAGAAAAAAAAAAAATGATAATCGTTTGCTGCCAAGTCCGGACTGTATGGCAGATGCATAAAAATTTCCCAACCAAGCTCCCGAAGTTTCTGGCGAGTTACTGTAGATGTGTGTGGACGAATCTAGGAAATCGTCCACACACATCTCCTGTTGACCAATTCTGGTCAATTTTAAAAGGGTTAAAACTGTTTTATGGTCGATTTTTAGCTCCTGGGCGGTGTTACGACTATTAACATGCCAGTGCATCTTTAGCATCAAAAATTCCTGAAAGGAATCTACCAAACCAAAATTGCACATAATTGACTGTTACAGTATCGGAACCTTAAATACCATACTTGTCAAAGAAAAACTGTAAAATGTACCGAATTTTCTCTTTGTTCACGTTAATTTTTAACATCCTAAAACTCACAACTGATTGCACCAAAAAAAAAAAAACAGCAATTTTTTTACTGCAAAATCTGAAATTGTTTGATCGATACTTTACGAGAAATCTATCAGTACAGCCATCTGCCGAAAAAATAATGGATTTCTTTCTCTCAATCTAATATTATATTTGAAAAAATGTAATCATTTCTAAAAGCCATGAACATTTTTAAAAAAGGTGTCAGATTGTGTTCTTTTGTCTTCTTGATTGTAGGAAATAGTTTTAGGAAAACTTGTTCCCAAAATAGGAAAATTATTCATACTTTGTAAGAACTAATTTATGGAATGTTGAAACTGTCCACGTAGCAAAAGAAACGGAAAGAAGAAATATTTCTTAATAAAAAAATGGTTCACAAATTTTAGTTAACATTTCCTAAAATATAACGTATTGTTCATAGATTCTATGAAACATTTCATTAGCATATTTTATTAATTCATAAACTGAAATATTTCAATTAAACACGAAATTAATTGATTTTCACAAATTCTAGGAAATAGCAAACTGTCTTTATGTCTTAATTATTCTATTTTTGAAAAAAAATAAAAGATAATTTCTTAAATGTGCGTGAAGATAAATTCGTTTTTAACTAGCAAAGACACAAACCAGTATGTGTGGTTGTGTTCAGTATAACAGTTTTGTAATACGGTATAACAGAATTCACGGAAAATAAATTCTGATTTATTACGAAATTATATATATTTAAATTATATTCAGAATATATTTTCATTTTGTGAATATGAGTTATGATGTATTATGATAAAAAAATTTGTAAAAAACAAATAATATTGTCAAAAATAAAGAGAAAAAAACAATATATGTTTTAACCCACTGTGCGGGATCTATAAAAGATACGCCTGATCTGAAGGTACCGTATGAAAGCTTGTCTCCTCTATTTTTAGAAAATATTTTTTTCAGAATTTTCTGACACAGAAATTTTGAGAAAAAAATTTTTGAAAAAAAATATAATTTTAAGGGACATTATATTCAGAGAACCACTGTGCGGGATCTATAAAAGATACGCCTGATTTGAAGGTACCTTATGAAAGCTGGTCTCCTCTACTTTTAGAAAATATTTTTTTCAAAATTTTCTGACACAGAAATTTTGAGAAAAAATTTTTTGAAAAAAAATATAATTTTAAGGGGCATTATATTCAGAGAACCACTGTGCGGGATCTATAAAAGATACGCCTGATCTGAAGGTACCGTATGAAAGCTGGTCTCCTCTACTTTTAGAAAATGTTTTTTTCAGAAATTTCTGACACAGAAATTTTGAGAAAAAAAATTTTGAAAAAAATATATAATTTTAAGGGACATTATATTCAGAGAACCACTGTGCGGGAACTATGAAAGATACGCCTGATTTGAAGGTACCTTATGAAAGCTGGTCTCCTCTACTTTTAGAAAATATTTTTTTCAGAATTTTCTGACACAGAAATTTTGAGAAAAAAAAATTTGAAAAAAAAATATAATTTTAAGGGACATTATATTCAGAGAACCACTGTGCGGGAACTATGAAAGATACGCCTTATCCGAAGGTACCTTATGAAAGCTGGTCTCCTCTACTTTTAGAAAATATTTTTTTCAGAATTTTCTCACACAGAAATTTTGAGAAAAAATTATTTGAAAAAAAAAAATATAATTTTAAGGGGCATTATATTCAGAGAACCACTGTGCGGGATCTATAAAAGATACGCCTTATCCGAAGGTACCTTATGAAAGCTGGTCTCCTCTACTTTTAGAAAATATTTTTTTCAGAATTTTCTGACACAGAAATTTTGAGAAAAAATTTTTTGAAAAAAATATATAATTTTAAGGGGCATTATATTCAGAGAACCACTGTGCGGGATCTATAAAAGATACGCCTTATCCGAAGGTACCTTATGAAAGCTGGTCTCCTCTACTTTTAGAAAATATTTTTTTCAGAATTTTCTCACACAGAAATTTTGAGAAAAAAATTTTTGAAAAAAATATATAATTTTAAGGGACATTATATTTAGAGAACCACTGTGCGGGATCTATAAAAGATACGCCTGATTTGAAGGTACCTTATGAAAGCTGGTCTCCTCTACTTTTAGAAAATATTTTTTTCAGAATTTTCTGACACAGAAATTTTGAATTTTTTTTAAACGTATCGTTAAGGGCTACAAAACGAATTTAACTAGCAAAGACACACAGCAGTATGTGGCTTGTGCTAAGTATGTACAGTAAGTACTGTATGCAGTATAACAAAGTCAGAGGAGAAAATGAATTCGGTTTTTTTTTTTTTTTTTTTTTTGAAATAATATATTTATTTTATATTCATAATATATTTTCATTTTGCTATTAGAAAATATTTTATTTATAAATTTCTGAAACAGAAACTTTTAGAAAAAAAGTTAATATATATATATATATGAAAGCTTGTCTCCTCTACTTTTAGAAAATATTTTTTTCAGAATTTTCTGACACAGAAATTTTGAGAAAAAAATTTTTGAAAAAAATATATTTTAAGGGACATTATATTCAGAGAACCACTGTGCGGGATCTATAAAAGATACGCCTGATCTGAAGGTACCGTATGAAAGCTGGTCTCCTCTACTTTTAGAAAATGTTTTTTTCAGAAATTTCTGACACAGAAATTTTGAGAAAAAAAATTTTGAAAAAAATATATAATTTTAAGGGACATTATATTCAGAGAACCACTGTGCGGGAACTATGAAAGATACGCCTTATCCGAAGGTACCTTATGAAAGCTGGTCTCCTCTACTTTTAGAAAATATTTTTTTCAGAATTTTCTGACACAGAAATTTTGAGAAAATTTTTTTTGAAAAAAATATATAATTTTAAGGGGCATTATATTCAGAGAACCACTGTGCGGGATCTATAAAAGATACGCCTGATCTGAAGGTACCGTATGAAAGCTTGTCTCCTCTATTTTTAGAAAATATTTTTTTCAGAATTTTCTGACACAGAAATTTTGAGAAAAAATTTTTTGAAAATATAATTTTATCTGAAGGTACATATGAAAGCTTGTCTCCTCTACTTTTAGAAAATATTTTTTTCAGAATTTTCTGACACAGAAATTTTGAGAAAAAAATTTTTGAAAAAAAAATATATAATTTTAAGGGACATTATATTCAGAGAACCACTGTGCGGGATCTATAAAAGATACGCCTGATCTGAAGGTACCGTATGAAAGCTGGTCTCCTCTACTTTTAGAAAATATTTTTTTCAGAATTTTCTGACACAGAAATTTTGATAAAAAATTTTTTGAAAAAAATATATAATTTTAAGGGGCATTATATTCAGAGAACCACTGTGCGGGAACTATGAAAGATACGCCTTATCCGAAGGTACCTTATGAAAGCTGGTCTCCTCTACTTTTAGAAAATATTTTTTTCAGAATTTTCTGACACAGAAATTTTGAGAAAAATTTTTTTGAAAAAAATATATAATTTTAAGGGGCATTATATTCAGAGAACCACTGTGCGGGATCTATAAAAGATACGCCTGATCTGAAGGTACCGTATGAAAGCTTGTCTCCTCTATTTTTAGAAAATATTTTTTTCAGAATTTTCTGACACAGAAATTTTGAGAAAAAAAAATTTGAAAAAAAATATATAATTTTAAGGGACATTATATTCAGAGAACCACTGTGCGGGAACTATAAAAGATACGCCTGATTTGAAGGTACCTTATGAAAGCTGGTCTCCTCTACTTTTAGAAAATATTTTTTTCAGAATTTTCTGACACAGAAATTTTGAGAAAAATTTTTTTGAAAAAAATATATAATTTTAAGGGGCATTATATTCAGAGAACCACTGTGCGGGATCTATAAAAGATACGCCTGATCTGAAGGTACCGTATGAAAGCTTGTCTCCTCTATTTTTAGAAAATATTTTTTTCAGAATTTTCTGACACAGAAATTTTGAGAAAAAATTTTTTGAAAAAAAAAATATAATTTTAAGGGGCATTATATTCAGAGAACCACTGTGCGGGATCTATAAAAGATACGCCTGATCTGAAGGTACCGTATGAAAGCTGGTCTCCTCTACTTTTAGAAAATATTTTTTTCAGAAATTTCTGACACAGAAATTTTGAGAAAAAAAATTTTGAAAAAAATATATAATTTTAAGGGACATTATATTCAGAGAACCACTGTGCGGGAACTATGAAAGATACGCCTTATCCGAAGGTACCTTATGAAAGCTGGTCTCCTCTACTTTTAGAAAATATTTTTTTCAGAATTTTTTGGGGCATTATATTCAGAGAACCACTGTGCGGGAACTATGAAAGATACGCCTTATCTGAAGGTACCTTATGAAAGCTGGTCTCTTCTACTTTTAGAAAATATTTTTTCAGAATTTTCTGACACAGAAATTTTGAGAAAAAATTTTTTGAAAAAAATATATAATTTTAAGGGACAT
>NW_026874694.1:0-16730 GCF_032173495.1 Musca vetustissima
TGTTTTTCCAAATTTTTCCAAAAATTGTATTTGGTTTGTATTTTGGTATTTATTTCTCCTTCTTGTTTATCTTATTCCTTCGTTGTTTTTGTTAGTTTTGACATTTGTTTTATATTCCCCACTTGATTGTCAGTACTAAATTTGCTTTCCTTAGCATAATTTCAGGCGGTTACGTTAATTCATTTGCTATCATTTTACATATCAAATAACTTCTCGTTTTCATTTAGAGACAGCAATATTAAAAACGTTAACGAACGACTTATTACGTGTTATATTTGTGATAATTACATGCATCTTAAATGTGCCGGGTTTAATGGTAGGCATTTTTACGGATTTTATTACGGATAAGTCTAAAGGTCTCCGTTGGTCTTGCTTAGAATGTAGGGATATAGAAGTAAATTTTCATCGGCTTTTTAAGGAAACTAAATTTAAAAAAAGTTGCAATTCGGTTTATCAACATTTTGAAAAAATCGAAAAAAGTTTGCACTTCCCGATTGCTCCCCTAAAAGGAAAAAATCAGTTAAGATTGCTAGTGGTCCCAGTTCATCAAATCTAGGCACAGATAACTTAATTAGTCTGTACTCGCCTATAGTGGCAAATTTCCCCTCCAACATGGAAGTTGTAATTCCTGAAGGTAATCAATAGCCTGCTCCGGTTCCTAATTTAAATTTAGCTACTGAACCTAATTCTGAATCAACTTCAGCATCTACTGATGCAACCTCAAAAAAATTATCCTTACCTCCTGCTATTGTTGTCAATGGCCAACCTTCAAATGCTATTATTCCCCCTAATGTTACTAATATTGGAATTGGACCATCCTCTTCTAACCAATTGATTGTTGTAGCTCCACGTAAAACCGTGTCTATATCTAGGCTTCACCCTAACACCTCTACTGATAATATCCGTGACTATGTAAAATCTAAAATAAACGATTTATCCGATAATGATTTAAAAGTCTTTAAATTCAATTCTTCTCAACCTCGTGATATTGCTTCATTTAAAATAATAGTTCCTAACAAATTTTTAAGTTCTATATTAAACAATTCGTTTTGGCCCGATGGTATCTTGGTAAAAGAGTTTGTTTTCAGGGAACGTCCATACATTCCTAGAAATGTGAATACTCCACCTGCTTCTAAAAATTTAATATTGTCTTACCAATTCTATATCAGAATGTCAGAGGCCTTAATACTAAATTGAGAAATGTGTTTCTTAAAAGTTTCCATAGTGATTATAAAGCAATTATTATTACCGAGACATGACTTAAACCTGATGTACCCGATACAGAGGTATTTTCCGATAATTATCAAGTTTTTAGAAAAGATAGAACATCTAAAAAAGGAGGAGGAGTTCTTATTGCAGTTCATAACACGATTCCTTCTGAATTTGTTGAAATTTCAGTTGATCAGGATATTGAATTTGTCTCTGCAAAATTGACATTTCTTGGTAACACTATATTCTTAACTTGTTCTTACAGTCCACCCAATTCAGTAGTTGAAATATATCTAAATCACGCTAATTTAATTGCAAAAGTGTCTTCGTTACTTAATAACAATTCTTCTTTAATTTGCATGGGAGATTTCAACCTTCCAGGTTTCGCTTGGTCCCTCGACTTATCCAATTGTATACGATGCTTTTTAGGATAAAATTTTTGAACTCTGCCTTTACCAGGTAAATGACGTATTGAATGTTAAAGAGAAACTATTAGATTTAGTATTTTCGTCTACGTTAAATATCTCAATCTTTAGATGCTTTCCATATGTAATTCCTGAAGACATTTATCATCCTACACTCACTGTGAATTTAGAATTGAAGAATAATTCTTCTAATACTACGCCCACAAAAACTTCAATTATCAGACGTAACTTTGCTAAAACTAATATTGTGCAACTACGTTCTTCATTGTTTTCAACTATACGGGATCTAAGTGGTGATATCGATTCATGTGTATCAAGATTTTACGAACTACTAAATACTTCTCTAAATAATTATGTTCCTAATGTAAACAAATTGAATGATCAGAGTCCTCCCTGGTTTACACCGACTCTTAAGCGTTTACGCAATATAAAAAGTATATTATTTAAAAAAATTTAAAAATTCACATACTGCTCTTAATTATGCAAAGTACTCATTGGAGAGAAGCCGATATAATTCTGAAAATTCTAGATGTTATTCTCAGCATTTAACACAGATACGATTAAACTTATTGAATAATCCTAAATGCTTTTTTAAATTCGTAAATTCCAAGAGAAGAGCACAACAATTTCCTAGCTGTATGAAACTTGGAAGTAAAGAATCATCAGACAACACAGAAATTGCAAATCTATTTGCTGACTTTTTTCAATCTTCATATACTCAAAATGTATTTAGTGGTCAATATAATTTTCAAATTGATAAATTAAATCATTTTCCTCGTTCCTGCTTAACTGAAGATGAAGTTTATTCTGGAGTTTATTACGTTCCTCATTTTCCCCCGGTCCTGACGGAGTTCCAACCTACATTTTGAAATCTTGTGCTAATGAATTATTTTTACCCCTTACAAAAATATTTAACTATTTCTTAAATACAGGTTATTTCCCGCATTTCTGGAGGTCGAACTATGTTATCCCCTTCATAAATCTGGTAATAGATGTTTTATAGATAGTTATAGATGTATTGCGAAGTTAAGTGCCATACCTAAACTTTTTGAAGTATTAGTTTCACGAAGAATATCACATCTTATAAAAAGTATTATTTCCCCTTTTCAACTCGGTTTTATGACAAGCAGATCTACTACTTCCAATCTGCTTGAATTTGCTTGTCATGTTCATAATGGTTTCGCAAATAAACAGCAGACTGATGTTATTTATACAGACTTCAGTAAAGCTTTCGATACTGTAGTTCATAAGCTATTGCTCCATAAAATTAATGTTATAGGGTTCCCGTCAATTCTTTTAAGCTGGATTTCATCCTATTTAGAGGATCGTACCCAAAAAGTTTTGTTCAGTGATGCCTTTTCTAAAAATATTGTTGTTTCCTCTGGAGTTTCGCAAGGAAGTCATTTGGGTCCGTTATTGTTTGTTCTTTATCTAAATGATCTTCCGAATTCCATTCTTTATTCTAAAATACTAATGTATACAGATGATGTCAAGCTGTTTTCGCATACAATTATGCGTAATTCATATTATTTACAGTATGATTTACACTCACTATATAACTGGTGCAGTGCAAATGGAATGTCTCTTAATTTAAAAAAATGTAAGAAATTTTCCTTATTCAGATCACATCCAATACAATCCGACTACTTTATAGGGTCATACAAACTGGACAATGTTGATTCTTTCTCTGATCTTGGCGTCATCTTAAATCCTAAACTAAGATTTCATCTTTATATCGATTCTTGTGTTAATAAAGCCAAGTCTTTATTAGGATTCATTAAACGCTGGTCTAAAGAGTTTGATCACCCTTATGTTACTAAAAGATTATTTGTTAGTATTGTCCGCCCAGTCCTAGAATATGGTTGCATTCTTTGGAGTCCGTTTTATAAATGTCACTGTGATAAAATTGTGTCAGTTCAAGTTCAGTTTTTAATCTTTGCCTTGCGTGGCCTAAATTGAACTCATCGGAATTACTTCCACCTTATAAAAGTCGCTTATTGTTAATTAATCTTCTAACATTAGAAAAAAGACGTTTCATGTTAAGAGCATTATTTATTATTAAATTAACACGTGGTCTGATTGATTTACCTTTTCTTACGGGAGAAATAATTTTTAACGTTCCCTCTCGAAGAACACGTAATTTTGAACCGTTGAAATTGTCCATCGCGAGAACTAATTACGAACTAAACAACCCATTGAGATCCTTATGTTTAATATATAATAGCATAAGTAATGTTATAGCCTAAGTAGACCATTGCATGCTATCAAGAATTCTATACTGAGCTTGGAAACAGTAGACCCTGGAATTTGAGCAGCAGTTGTCAAATTTTATATTGTAGCTTTTGTTTACTGTTGTCTGTTTAATGTATGTTACTGTAATGTATATATAATGTATCTAATTCTGATATATTTTTGATGTATTATTACTAATTGCCGGCTGATGATCTATCTGTAGTCGGTATTGTTAAACCACTACTAACCCGCCTTAGTCCGGTCTTTGGTGTGTACGTGCTCCCTGCGTATAGGGAGGTAGCCCCCTCGGTCGGCAGGGGCGGGTGTGATAGGCGTGGGAACGAACGATATAAAAAAGGTGGTCTAGTCTGGGAACCGCCATGCTGCTGAGTATTTGGAGTAATGCCACAGAGTTCTCGAAAAGTTCTACCCTCAGCAGCTGGTAATGTGTGCATCTGTTGAGGTGAAGTGTGAGGCTGCTCAGACCGATTAGGCGAATTAGAAACCTTGAGATATATGGGAAGTGCAACCCTTACAATCTCTCCCCCCGTCAAAATCAGACTACGGGGATATATGTATCCCAGAGGCTGATACACTTGCAAAAAATAGCATATTATCTATTGGCGTATATCTTTTGCATGGTAGGGACGTACTTTTCTTGGAAGTTCTCCAGGTCATAATAGGAATTACCTAACTTTCTTCTCAACCTAGCTTTAATGAAGGTAGGAGCAAGCTTGGCATTGTAGCCTTGCTTAAAGTTTGTTCGGTATACCTCCTGCCCTCCTCGATATGATACTTCTTTCGACCTAAGGTTGTATGTTTCCTCATTCCTATGAATTTGTTTGTGTCCTACGTCAGTAGCTCTCTTTGCCATGATGTCCCTTGAATCATTGCGATCAAATTGGACAGTTCGATCTTTCAACATTTGCATCTGACGTAGCATAGGATAAACTGCGCCATTGGTGATCATATTTTGGCAGAATACCAAATAATTGGGGGATGTACCTATGGCCGAATGCTTCGACGAACGAGGTGAGCAGCAAATACTACTAAGTAGCTCATCCCAATTGTTTTTATCAGGCTTAATATATGATTTCACTGCGGCTAAAACCGAACGGTTAACCCTCTCTGAGGCGTTAGACTGTGGTGAGTGAATTGCAGTGAAAATATGATTAACCCCATATCGTTTTAGCAGTTGGCCAAAACTTGACGATTTAAACTGTGAACCATTATCCGAAACTATGGCTTCTGGGACACCAAATGTATGAAACAAATAGCACTCCAGGTAGTTTACGATTATATCTGCCGTAATTTTTTTTATTGGCTTCAAAAAGGGAAACTTCGAAAAATGGTCCAAAACTATAAAAATCCCTATGTTACCAAATTTGGACCTTGGATATGGTTCGGGGTAGTCTACATATAACCGCTGGAAAAACCTAGAAGTTTCCGCCAACTTACCCATTGGAGGCCGTACCACCGTATTCTCGTGCTTGACTGACTTACAAACCTCGCAATTATTTACATAAGCCCTTACACCGGACGCTAAGATAGGCCAGAAGTAGTATTGGCGTATCCTAGCTATAGTTTTATTAATTCCACAATGCGAAGAAAGTGGACTATCGTGAGTCTACCTAAGCACATCCGGCACTAGCTCTCGCGGTATCGAAAGCTTCCACACTAGGTCATCGTGAATCTGGCCCCCATTGGCATGTTCAGTTCGTCTATATATGAATCCATCCATTATTTTTATGTCAGGCAACTGATTAACTGTCTTCCCAATCTTGTTTAAGAGTTGTCGGTATTCATCTAATCGGAAGTGTGTAGAGCTTAGGACTACGTAAAACCCAGAGTCCTTTTCTATGTCAGACAGACTTTCCAGACCTAGAGCGGACATGTCCTCCGTCTTGGCTCCAGAAAGAGCATCAGGGACTATGTTCAAACTACCACGTCTATGTTGGATTTTATATTTGTATCCTTGCAATTTTAAAGCCCACCGAGCCAGCCGTGTACTTAGATCAGTCTGGGACATGAGCAACTTCAAAGACGCATGGTCAGTGATGATGGTGAACTCATGTCCTTCGACGTATGGTCTAAACTTTTTAACACTCAGCATTGCTGCCAAGCATTCATGTTCGGTGACTGAATAATTGCGTTGGGCTATAATGAGTTTTTTCGACATAAAGGCGATAGGAACCTCTTCACCCTCCCCATTCTTCTGCACCAATACGCTTCCTATACCTGTTTACTTGCATTGCAGTGTATATAGAAAGACTGCGAAAAATTGGGGCTATGTAAAACAGGGGCTGAGCTCAAGTGTGGCTTCAAAACTTCAAAACCTTTTTGGGCTTCGTCGGTCCATACAAATCTTTTTTTACCTTGCAATAAGTCCGTTATAGGCGTGGTAATCGAAGCATATTCTCTAATAAACTTCATACACCATCCTGTCATACCTAAAAACCTGCGTATTTGTTTTACCGATCTCGGAGCAGGAAATTCAGTAATGGTGGACACTTTTTCCGGATCGGTCCGAATAACCCCATTACCGACCACATGTCCCAAATATTTTACTTCAGGGACACAAAATGGCTCTATTCAACGTTAATGGTCAAACCAGATTCACGAATTTTCCTAGCTATTCCACTCAGAACTTCCAGATGCCGATCGAATGACTCCGATATTATCAGTAGATCATCGAGGTAGACAAACACTTCTGCCCTGAGATCCGGAGGTACAACTTTATCCATGAGACGGGACATTGTCTGGGGGGCGTTACATGACCCGAAAGGCATAACCTTAATGTGGTATAATGGTCTCCCAGGGACAGAAAATGCTGTCTTTTCTCGTGATTTCGGATCCAAAGGGATCTGCCAAAAGGCATCCTTCAGATCCAAACTAGTAGTAAACTGGGCTTTGGGTAACCTGCTCAGAATTCCATCGATTTGAGGCAATGGGTAAGCTTCACCCATTGTTACCGAATTAAGCTTACGACTGTCAAGACAATTTATTTTTGCCTGGTTTCTGATGCAAAACCACCGGGGAAGACCAGGCGCTATAAGATTCCTCTATAACATCCAATTGAATCATGCGGTCCAATTCCTCATATATGAGCTTTTCAGTGGCTGGAGATACGGAAAAGTGGCGCTGTTTTATTGGTTTCGCATCTCCGGTATCGATGCTGTGGCTCAACACATAGGTTCTCCCCAAGCCTACCTTTGAATATGAAGGAAATAGGGACACGACATGATTCAGTCTTCTCGCTAGAGATTCTGATAAGGGCGATTTGATTTTTTATTAACTGGCTCATTTGAGCACTTAAGGCAGTCATAAGCTGAGTCTATTGGGCTGAAACAATGCTAGTTACCAATTGTGTAATCATTTCAGTTTGAACAATCTCTGTCGAATTATTTTGATTGCTGGCAGTGCTATTTTTCACATTTCAACCACTGTAACTCAGCCAATCCTCAACCGATTTACCACAGAGTCGCACAGTGTAATTGTATACTTCCCATAAAATCCTAATATAAGACGTGATACAAAACCTATACTATTTCGGATTAAAGCATAAAACCAAATAAAAAACTATGAAAAGCGTTTATTTATTTGGTATCAAATTGTATTGTTATTTTCCGATACCCAGAAATAATATAATTTCAAAACCAAACTTTAGACACTATATTAAATCCTTCACAATAAGAAACCCAAAAATAAATATTACAAAACAACAACTCATATAAATAATTTATAGGACGAATATACTTATATCCAGAATTCTTAACTTGTATGCTAAATCAGCAGTAATAGTAAGGATTTTTAATAAATGATGACTAATATAATTATAGCTAGCAAATTGCCCAATATACAATTAAAGGGAAAATCTTCCTATGGTATAAGCAATCCCAGATTTTCAACGTATTCAATATTTTCATGATATAATTGAAATGCCATCATTGCCAATTCTAACTATTATGAATACAGTATTTTTGGGTTAATTGCACATCAAAATTTGCACAAATTTTAGTTCAATTAACCGAGGAACCAATTATCCGAACCCGCTTAATTGAATAGTTTGTTCAATTACAGTAATCACGTATAATTTGAACTTCAATGTCAAATACAAATTACGCTTTCTCGCAGTTTTTCCTTAGCAATAAACATATGTTTTGAACTAGTAGAGGTCCCACCTAGTCTTTTTCACAAAATATGTCAAATATGTATACAAAAAAATGGCGGATTATTTTTCAATTATTATTAAGCAATTAACCGGTGAAAAGTAAAAGGAAATTTATTTTTGATGACATGAATTTTGAACCAATTAAGCGGGAAAATCAATTAACAGGGTTTAATTATCCGAGAAAATTTACAAGTATTTTCCTATGAAATATTTGTTGATCCATCATGTGGTTCAATTAAGCGTGGAAACCAATTAACCGTAGTGTCAATTAACAGAAAAATACTGTATAATCAAACTTATTTACATTTTTATGTACTACTATATCTATAGTAATCCTGTAACCATTATATTAACCAGAAAAACTGTCTGTACAATACAGAGTTAATTCGTTGAAATTGTATAACACTTTGCCGAAATACAATTTCAAAATACTTGTGTATATATTATCTTTATAAAATAGCAAAATTAATTTTGTTACCCTGTTTGATTTCACTGAATTTTAACAGTATTATTAATTTCTAATTTAATTCTAACTGTATAAGTTTGATACGTTCTGTCTCTCGAAGAACACGTAATTTTGAACCGTTGAAATTGTCCATCGCGAGAACTAATTACGAACTAAACAACCCATTGAGATCCTTATGTTTAATATATAATAGCATAAGTAATGTTATAGCCTAAGTAGACCATTGCATGCTATCAAGAATTCTATACTGAGCTTGGAAACAGTAGACCCTGGAATTTGAGCAGCAGTTGTCAAATTTTATATTGTAGCTTTTGTTTACTGTTGTCTGTTTAATGTATGTTACTGTAATGTATATATAATGTATCTAATTCTGATATATATTTGATGTATTATTACTAATTGCCGGCTGATGATCTATCTGTAGTCGGTATTGTTAAACCACTACTAACCCGCCTTAGTCCGGTCTTTGGTGTGTACGTGCTCCCTGCGTATAGGGAGGTAGCCCCCTCGGTCGGCAGGGGCGGGTGTGATAGGCGTGGGAACGAACGATATAAAAAAGGTGGTCTAGTCTGGGAACCGCCATGCTGCTGAGTATTTGGAGTAATGCCACAGAGTTCTCGAAAAGTTCTACCCTCAGCAGCTGGTAATGTGTGCATCTGTTGAGGTGAAGTGTGAGGCTGCTCAGACCGATTAGGCGAATTAGAAACCTTGAGATATATGGGAAGTGCAACCCTTACAATCTCTCCCCCGTCAAAATCAGACTACGGGGATATATGTATCCCAGAGGCTGATACACTTGCAAAAAATAGCATATTATCTATTGGCGTATATCTTTTGCATGGTAGGGACGTACTTTTCTTGGAAGTTCTCCAGGTCATAATAGGAATTACCTAACTTTCTTCTCAACCTAGCTTTAATGAAGGTAGGAGCAAGCTTGGCATTGTAGCCTTGCTTAAAGTTTGTTCGGTATACCTCCTGCCCTCCTCGATATGATACTTCTTTCGACCTAAGGTTGTATGTTTTCTCATTCCTATGAATTTGTTTGTGTCCTACGTCAGTAGCTCTCTTTGCCATGATGTCCCTTGAATCATTGCGATCAAATTGGACAGTTCGATCTTTCAACATTTGCATCTGACGTAGCATAGGATAAACTGCGCCATTGGTGATCATATTTTGGCAGAATACCAAATAATTGGGGGATGTACCTATGGCCGAATGCTTCGACGAACGAGGTGAGCAGCAAATACTACTAAGTAGCTCATCCCAATTGTTTTTATCAGGCTTAATATATGATTTCACTGCGGCTAAAACCGAACGGTTAACCCTCTCTGAGGCGTTTGACTGTGGTGAGTGAATTGCAGTGAAAATATGATTAACCCCATATCGTTTTAGCAGTTGGCCAAAACTTGACGATTTAAACTGTGAACCATTATCCGAAACTATGGCTTCTGGGACACCAAATGTATGAAACAAATAGCACTCCAGGTAGTTTACGATTATATCTGCCGTAATTTTTTTATTGGCTTCAAAAAGGGAAACTTCGAAAAATGGTCCAAAACTATAAAAATCCCTATGTTACCAAATTTGGACCTTGGATATGGTTCGGGGTAGTCTACATATAACCGCTGGAAAAACCTAGAAGTTTCCGCCAACTTACCCATTGGAGGCCGTACCACCGTATTCTCGTGCTTGACTGACTTACAAACCTCGCAATTATTTACATAAGCCCTTACACCGGACGCTAAGATAGGCCAGAAGTAGTATTGGCGTATCCTAGCTATAGTTTTATTAATTCCACAATGCGAAGAAAGTGGACTATCGTGAGTCTACCTAAGCACATCCGGCACTAGCTCTCGCGGTATCGAAAGCTTCCACACTAGGTCATCGTGAATCTGGCCCCCATTGGCATGTTCAGTTCGTCTATATATGAATCCATCCATTATTTTTATGTCAGGCAACTGATTAACTGTCTTCCCAATCTTGTTTAAGAGTTGTCGGTATTCATCTAATCGGAAGTGTGTAGAGCTTAGGACTACGTAAAACCCAGAGTCCTTTTCTATGTCAGACAGACTTTCCAGACCTAGAGCGGACATGTCCTCCGTCTTGGCTCCAGAAAGAGCATCAGGGACTATGTTCAAACTACCACGTCTATGTTGGATTTTATATTTGTATCCTTGCAATTTTAAAGCCCACCGAGCCAGCCGTGTACTTAGATCAGTCTGGGACATGAGCAACTTCAAAGACGCATGGTCAGTGATGATGGTGAACTCATGTCCTTCGACGTATGGTCTAAACTTTTTAACACTCAGCATTGCTGCCAAGCATTCATGTTCGGTGACTGAATAATTGCGTTGGGCTATAATGAGTTTTTTCGACATAAAGGCGATAGGAACCTCTTCACCCTCCCCATTCTTCTGCACCAATACGCTTCCTATACCTGTTTACTTGCATTGCAGTGTATATAGAAAGACTGCGAAAAAATGGGGCTATGTAAAACAGGGGCTGAGCTCAAGTGTGGCTTAAAAACTTCAAAAGCTTTTTGGGCTTCGTCGGTCCATACAAATCTTTTTTTACCTTGCAATAAATCCGTTATAGGCGTGGTAATCGAAGCATATTCTCTAATAAACTTCATATACCATCCTGTCATACCTAAAAACCTGCGTATTTGTTTTACCGATCTCGGAGCAGGAAATTCAGTAATGGTGGACACTTTTTCCGGATCGGTCCGAATAACCCCATTACCGACCACATGTCCCAAATATTTTACTTCAGGGACACAAAATGGCTCTATTCAACGTTAATGGTCAAACCAGATTCACGAATTTTCCTAGCTATTCCACTCAGAACTTCCAGATGCCGATCGAATGACTCCGATATTATCAGTAGATCATCGAGGTAGACAAACACTTCTGCCCTGAGATCCGGAGGTACAACTTTATCCATGAGACGGGACATTGTCTGGGGGGCGTTACATGACCCGAAAGGCATAACCTTAATGTGGTATAATGGTCTCCCAGGGACAGAAAATGCTGTCTTTTCTCGTGATTTCGGATCCAAAGGGATCTGCCAAAAGGCATCCTTCAGATCCAAACTAGTAGTAAACTGGGCTTTGGGTAACCTGCTCAGAATTCCATCGATTTGAGGCAATGGGTAAGCTTCACCCATTGTTACCGAATTAAGCTTACGACTGTCAAGACAATTTATTTTTGCCTGGTTTCTGATGCAAAACCACCGGGGAAGACCAGGCGCTATAAGATTCCTCTATAACATCCAATTGAATCATGCGGTCCAATTCCTCATATATGAGCTTTTCAGTGGCTGGAGATACGGAAAAGTGGCGCTGTTTTATTGGTTTCGCATCTCCGGTATCGATGCTGTGGCTCAACACATAGGTTCTCCCCAAGCCTACCTTTGAATATGAAGGAAATAGGGACACGACATGATTCAGTCTTCTCGCTAGAGATTCTGATAAGGGCGATTTGATTTTTTATTAACTGGCTCATTTGAGCACTTAAGGCAGTCATAAGCTGAGTCTATTGGGCTGAAACAATGCTAGTTACCAATTGTGTAATCATTTCAGTTTGAACAATCTCTGTCGAATTATTTTGATTGCTGGCAGTGCTATTTTTCACATTTCAACCACTGTAACTCAGCCAATCCTCAACCGATTTACCACAGAGTCGCACAGTGTAATTGTATACTTCCCATAAAATCCTAATATAAGACGTGATACAAAACCTATACTATTTTGGATTAAAGCATAAAACCAAATAAAAAACTATGAAAAGCGTTTATTTATTTGGTATCAAATTGTATTGTTTTTTTCCGATACCCAGAAATAATATAATTTCAAAACCAAACTTTAGACACTATATTAAATCCTTCACAATAAGAAACCCAAAAATAAATATTACAAAACAACAACTCATATAAATAATTTATAGGACGAATATACTTATATCCAGAATTCTTAACTTGTATGCTAAATCAGCAGTAATAGTAAGGATTTTTAATAAATGATGACTAATATAATTATAGCTAGCAAATTGCCCAATATACAATTAAAGGGAAAATCTTCCTATGGTATAAGCAATCCCAGATTTTCAACGTATTCAATATTTTCATGATATAATTGAAATGCCATCATTGCCAATTCTAACTATTATGAATACAGTATTTTTGGGTTAATTGCACATCAAAATTTGCACAAATTTTAGTTCAATTAACCGAGGAACCAATTATCCGAACCCGCTTAATTGAATAGTTTGTTCAATTACAGTAATCACGTATAATTTGAACTTCAATGTCAAATACAAATTACGCTTTCTCGCAGTTTTTCCTTAGCAATAAACATATGTTTTGAACTAGTAGAGGTCCCACCTAGTCTTTTTCACAAAATATGTCAAATATGTATGCAAAAAAATGGCGGATTATTTTTCAATTATTATTAAGCAATTAACCGGTGAAAAGTAAAAGGAAATTTATTTTTGATGACATGAATTTTGAACCAATTAAGCGGGAAAATCAATTAACAGGGTTTAATTATCCGAGAAAATTTACAAGTATTTTCCTATGAAATATTTGTTGATCCATCATGTGGTTCAATTAAGCGTGGAAACCAATTATCCGTAGTGTCAATTAACAGAAAAATACTGTATAATCAAACTTATTTACATTTTTATGTGCTACTATATCTATAGTAATCCTGTAACCATTATATTAACCAGAAAAACTGTCTGTACAATACAGAGTTAATTCGTTGAAATTGTATAGCACTTTGCCGAAATACAATTTCAAAATACTTGTGTATATATTATCTTTATAAAATAGCAAAATTAATTTTGTTACCCTGTTTGATTTCACTGAATTTTAACAGTATTATTAATTTCTAATTTAATTCTAACTGTATAAGTTTGATACGTTCTGACTCAACTTCCCGAGCTCAGTCAATCACGTCTGCTGATTGACACCACGGGCATCTCCTCTGCCTAGTCGCCTAGTTGTTCTTGTTGCTGGCGGAGAAATTATTTTAAATCATCTCTCTTCATCACATCAACAAATCACGAAACTAACACCAGGTACGTAAACTCAGATTTCGTCAAAAGTGAGCTACCCCGCGAGTGTTAATCTTTTTTGTTTGTTTGTCAATTTCTAACGATATTAATTTGGTAGTGGTCGGCTTCCAATTATCCCTACGCGTGTGATTTCAATCGTTCGCATAGTCACCAAAAATACAGTCCACATTTGTTTCATTGGAGAACAAATCTGTGTTGTTGCTATTTTGTTTGCTCTAAATGACCTATTTTTAAATTCACCATAGCAACACACATCACCCGCTCTCATTTCTTGTGCAATTTAAGTCGTTTTAGTCGACTTACAATACCACTCCTTTTTTAATACATACTTTCTCCCATAGAAAATATTACCAGTCTATCGCCTTGTACTGATCACCCTACGTCACGTTGATCATGCAAAAACATTTGGTGTTGTTATCAACACTCGTCGCCTTAGCTTTGTTGTCCGTTTCTCATTTTAAAACTCTTTAGTGAGAATTCGAAGTGAAACTGTAATAACAACGCATTATTTCCATTCGCCTCTCTGTAGTTAAATTTCTAATCACAACTTCACATATTGCTTGTTTGGTTTACATGTTGTTTTTTCCCTCACCAACCAAACATATTTAATTTTTCTCGATTTCTCATATTTGTACTAACAACAAACATCACTTCTCCCTATATTGTTCGTTTGAATTATTTGTTGTTTTTTTTCTCAAACGAATTCGTCTTGTTGTTATCCCCCTCCTTTGTTCTTCAAGTAGAGAAATTACATTGTAATATTTCCAATAACAACATAAAAAACTCTTCTCCTCCTATTTTTTCGTTTGGTTTATTTGTTGTTGCATTATTCGCCAACCAAACGATTCGCTGCTGTTGTTATTCTTCTATTCTAAACCTCAGAGAATTTGAATTACCAAATAAACAATAACAACAAACACCCTAACAGTCCACATTGTTCTTTGGTTCTCTTGTTGTATCGATCCATCAACAACCAAACATACTTCTGTTGTTATTATTGTTCTAACGTTCATCATTTCTCACTGCAGAATTTGTCTCGTCATTTTGCAATAACAGCACACGTGTATTCCACGCGCCTTTTTCTACCGTCACTTTGGTATAACAGAAAATATACCAACAATTGTTGTCGACTCCAACTCTCACTGTTGGATCGTTTCTTGCGTCGTGTGTTGTGTGGGTGCGTAGCTGCTTACGCATAGCCATTTCGCTGTTAGCGTCGCTTGTGTTTTATTCTGTTTTGTGTGATATTCGTTATTCACCACACTACAGCACAGTGGTACCAAGCGGCAAAATTGTGAATTTTCAAAAACAAATTATATTAAAAATATTTTTGAATTATTTTTGAATAAATTCTGATTGGAAGTAGGGTTTTTGATATTTTTGGACAAATTCACCCTACATTCGGCATTTACTGAACACATTGAAGCATAAAAAGTGCTTGTGAAAAATATTATTTTTTTGAATATTTCTCCCTATTTGTTGTTGTTTTCAATTCCACCATTGAACATTAGTCATTTTCTACGGCTTTCAAAATTTTTGGACTTTTTCACCCTACACTTGGCAATATCGTACATTATTCGGAGTAAGGAAATACTTGTTTTCCTATTAGTTTGGCAAATTTTATTCATTGTAGTCATGTTTTACTCCACAACTTTGTATATTTGAAATCTTGTGTTGTAGAATTATCTACATTTTTGGACATTTGCACCCTACAATCGGTTGTTACATATATCCACGCGAAATTACTTGCTAAAAATATTGTTTTTTTTTTTTTTGACAATTAAATCTATTGTGGCTGATATTTTACACATCATTTTGCTCAGTGGATATATTCTCGTTTTCTTTTTGGACAACCGCACCCTATTTTTTTGCATTCACTTCCTCAACTACACCCCACAATTGGTAGATTTTGTTTAATTAGGAAAATTTAAAAAAATACTTGTTTTTTTTATGGTCTTTTTAAAGTAGATTGGCATCGTGAAGAAATTCTTCAAAATTGTCTTCACTTTGTACTACTTTAACATAGACATTTGCAATATTTTAAAATTTTTTGTCCATTTTTTTGGAGTTTTTGCTGAAATATATTTTGAGCTATAGCAACATTTGTTGTCATCCAATTAATATTCCCCCACACTTTGTTGTTTATACAGGAGTTTTTTGTTTTTCGGCATTATTATTATCTACTGTGTTTTCCCTCCTCTTTACCTTGAAAAATGTCGATAACTCCTCTCACCCGGTTCAAAAGAGCCACTGGCATTGTCATAAAAAGTGTGGAATTCTTTGAAAAGATTCCCAGTATACCGCATACAACCTCGAAATTCACAATACAGAAATTCGAGAGTTATGGGATAAAGTTAAGTGCACCTATGAGGAGTGCAAAACATACCTTGCGACATCTCCGAATGCACAGGTTGATATGATTGATGTCGAAGAAAAATACAATACTGCATTTATTGCGTATTCTTGGTGACTATCCACCATACATCGGCATCTCATTCGCCTTCAAAGTCTTTTAACTAATAGTTCCCCTGCTATAGCTCAACCAATTTCACAATCTCAACCAGTTTCATCTCCACCGAGTTCACCATCTCCACCAAATTGTCACAATTATATGCCACCTATTACCTTGTCTCCACCTTCAACTTCGAATACTGTGCAGTCCTCCACTCCTATAGTTGCTTGTGAATTGCAAAATTCTTCCACCATCAATACCTACACCAATCCACCTGTCGATAAGCATAGTCTCGTTGTTCCCCCTATCGACATTGAAGTTTTTGCTGGCGATTTTATATCTTGGCCCACCTTTCGGGATCTGTTCACCACCTTATTTGTAAACAATTCACAAATTTCGGACATTGAACGTCTCTGCCATTTAATACATAAGACCACCGGTGAAGCTCGTGAAATGTTTCCAGATTTCCACTATACGTATGACAATAAACGAATTGTGGTAAATTGTCACCTCAAATCCTCGTTTGAACTCCCCTCCATAGAAGCTGAAACTGTTTATGGCCTTAAAAATATCCAACGTGGGATAAATAGTTGCCTTGCTGCAATGTCAGTCTATGACGTCACCACGGATCATTGGGATCCGTTTGTTGTTTACACTTGTTTGCAGCGTTTGCCAAAATTGACTTTTGGAGCAAAAGTAT
>NW_026874695.1:0-16669 GCF_032173495.1 Musca vetustissima
TGGATGGTGGAGAGACACACATAGAAGTGACAGTGTGTGGGAACCTGTGTGTGAGTGGCTCTGTGTTGTAAAACAGCAACGGCCGGATATAACCCACACACAGGCACACACACACACACCCGCTCATGTTGTCTATACACCAACACCATAACACAATGGACCACAGTGTGTGGTAGACAATCAGATTTCTTCGAAACATCACACACACACACAACTCCATCCACACAGCACCTTTCACAATCATCCCCCTCCCCAACCATCAACACCATCCTCGTTGTCGTCGAACATGATTTTCGTGTTTTGCCGATTGTCTATATCGTTATTGTGTCGTTTTCCGTCGTTTGTCTACTATTTGAATAGCTTTGTTAGGACTGTGACAGGAATAATGGGGTGGGTGGGGGTAGATATAGGATGGCGAAGGCATGGGTAGGTTGAGGTATGATGGTGGTGGTAGGGTGATGCTACTGGCCAGCATCCCACACACATCCAGCATACCATTGCCATCACTTATCTCTCTCCTTCTACCACCTCTTCCCATTCAAAAACAAAAGAGCCAACGGTTATGTGTTTTTTGTTCTTCTACTTCTACTCTGCACACACAACACAAAAATACCTCAACAACAACAACAATTATAACAAGCACTAGGCACACACACTCACTCACACATATACACACACTTCGCATCACTTCATCTAAGAGAAGAGTCCTGCAAAGCTTTTCTTTTTTGTTTGCACTGTTGCCGCCGTTTCTGTTGATGCTGCCGCTTCTTTGTTTAGTTTAGTTTTCGACGAAGAAGAGGGCTTGATTTGGAAAATTAAAACAAATTGAGCACCACTACTAACAAAAACAACAACAACAAAAACAATATAAAAAAAATATGCAAACAAGGGATAAGTGTTGAAATCAAACATAGAGTCCATAAAAAAATTTAAGAACCCAGGCCTTGTAAAGACCCCTAAAAATTATTTAAAAAATCCAAGCCTTGTAAAGACCCCTTAAAAATTATATTAAAAATCCTTGTGTAGGTCCTTGGAACATGATTTAAAACATCTACGCCTTGTCTAGGTCCTAGAAAAAATTATTTAAAACAAGTAAAAAAGTTTCAGTCGGTACCCCCAACCTATGGTTTGCAGAGGTTTTCGGAAATAAGAAATATGTTTTATCAAAGAGGTTCGGATTTAATGTTGATAACATTTTATAAACTACTGGGTCCAATTTTCGGAAATTATATATGGTTGGTAACAGGGACGTACGCAGGGGGGCGGCCCTGGGGGCCCGGGCCCCCCCCGAAATGAATTTTTTTCACAGTAAATGTATGTTTGCAACAGCGAATTTTTTCATTTTGTACTACCGGGCCCCCCCGAAATGAAATTCTGTGTACGTTGCTGGTTGGTAAAGATAATAAGTTCTGCAAGGTTTGGTTGAAATATAACTTTCCATTCGCTTGATATTGCATTTATAAATATTGAAAATTTTTACCATTCGTGGGAGAGGTACTAGAGGTAGAAGGTTCCACTCCTTTTAGACTTCATCTAGACATCGTAAAGGTAATCGGTTGTGGAAATTTTGGTTCATATCGGATATTCCATTCGCCTGATTACAAATATTTAAAATTGTGAGCATTTGTGGGGAAGGTACTGGAGGGAGTGGACCAATCTTCGGACTTGATCTATGATTGGTAAAGATAATTGGTTGTACAAGCTTTGGTTCAAACCTGACATTCAATTCGCCTCATATTGGATTTACTGATATTGACAATTTTAAACATTTGTGGGGGAGGTATCAGAAGGAATGGACCAGTGGGTCCCTTCTACGGACTTAATCAAGACTTCGTAAAGATAATAGGTTGTGCAAAGTTTGGTCCAAATCAGGCATTCCCATTGCCTAATATTGGATTTAAAAGTATTGAAAATTTGGACCCTTTGTGGGGGAGGCTCCAGAAGGGCTGGACCAATGGGTCCCATCTTCCTACTTGACCAAGGCTTGGTGAAGACAATAGGTTGTACAAAGTTTCGATAAAATCGGATAGTCCATTTGCGTGTTATTATAAAATACATTTTTAGCACAATTTTTACCATTTTGTGGGGAAGGTACCATAAGGAGTGGACCAATGGGTCCCATCTTTAAATTTAATCTAGGTTTGGTCAAGATAATAGGTTGCACAAAGTTTTGTTCAAATCGGACATTCCATTAGCCTGAATATTGAAAATTTTGACCCTCTTCGGGGGAGGTACCATAAGGAGTGGACCAATGGGTCCCATCTTACTACTTGATCTAGGGTTCATAGAGATAATAGGTTGTACAAAGTTTCGGTAAAATCGGATGGTCCGTTTGCATGTTGTTGTGAAATTAATTTTTACGATAATTTTGATTATTTTGTGGGGGAGCTACCAGAAGGAGTGGACCGATATTCCCCATCTTCGAACTTAAACTAAGTTTAGAAGAAATATTAATATGTGCAAAGTTTGGATGAAATCGGTTGCTGCCTTCGAGAGTTATCTTGCGCACCAGCCAGACGGACATGCGTAAATCGAATCCAAATGTTCTGAAACGGATTTGGTCCAAAGAAAAAGGGGGTCTAAAACCAATATTTCGATGAAGCACATTTTCACCGTATCAAAGTGCATATACTCTCATTAGCCATAAGGCTGAGTGTATAAAATTGTACGTGTGGCTAGGTCCTTAGAAAAATTATTTAAAAATGCGATGCTTTGTCCGAGATCCTGGAATTTTTTTACAACTACCACGCCTTTGTGCCTAAAAATTTTTATACCCTTCACCACACTGTGGTATATACAGGGTATTATGTCTTTGTGCATATGTTTGTAACAGACAAAAGGAATCGAGATAGATCCATGGTTCCTTTTGAGAATATGCATAGAATCACTTTCTGAGTCGATTTATGCATGTCCGTCCGTCCGTCTGTCTGTATGTCCATGTTCAATTGTAAACAAAGTCCAGGTCACATTTATGATCCGAATCGGATGAGGTCCCTTATTTGATTTAAATATATATTCCCATATATATTTTCGTCCGATTTAATGTAAATGGTGTGCCAAAGTCCCTGTATATATTTCGATTTACACGAAATTTGGCACAGCGTACTGAAATAGGTTTACCATGATGTTTGTAATGTTTCCTGAAAATCGGTCCAGATTTAGATATAGTTTCCATATATATTTTAGTCCGATTTAATGTAAATGGTGTACCATTTACACTAAGGTGAGTCCAATCGGCACAAAATTTTGCACTACGTACTGAAGTTACTGTAACATAACATGTGGGAAGTTTACTTCAAATCGGATTAGATTTCGATATAGTTTCGTCAGATTTTAAGTAAAAGGTGCACGAAAGACCCAAAGTTAGGCCGTTTGCTTCAAAATTATGCACAATGTACTGAATTTAGTGTAGCGTATCGTGTGCTAAGTATTGTAAGAATCGGTTCAGATTTAGATATAGCTCCCACATATAATTTCGTTCGATTTTAAATAAATGGTTCACCAAAGACCCAAAGGTAAGCCGATTGACACTAAATTTTGCACAACGTACTGTAAAATTTTGGCCCATTTGTAAGAAGCAACCCTATATCTGACCAAATTAATTTGGTATGGGTTGCAGAATGACATGTTTATGGATCCATTTTAATGTTAGTGATCCTTCAAAAATTCAACGTCTGTTAGGATTCATCTGTTGAATATACCCAAAGTGGTAAAGGGTATCATATAGTCGGCCCCGTCCGACTTTACTACTTTCCTTGCTGGTTTTATTTGTGCCTAGTTATTGTACCTGAATACAAAGTTCGACATTGAAACTCCGAAAAAACGTTCGACATATTGTGGGCACTAAAAATATTCTTTAACCAGTAAGGAAAGTAGTAAAGTCGGACGGGGCCGACTATATGATACCCTTCACCACTATGGACATATTAAACAGGACTATTAACATGAAATTGGATGAAATAAAATATGTGATATTTATCTAAATGTGAATCTACCTATATATCCATAAGTTATATAAATCGACTTCAATCAAATATAAATAGGTTATCTGTTGGGCTATGTCTGTACTTCTAGAAAACGCAACTACGTAATTCTATGCTCAATTTTGTACGTTGTGCAAAATTTGATGTCAACCTGACTAGCATGAAGAGTTTAATGTCCAATTTACTTAAAATCGGGCGAAAATATATATGGAAGCTCTATCCAAATATATCAAAGGATATATAGGGACTTTGGTGCACCATTTACATGAAATCGGACGAAACTATATCTGAATCTGGGCCGATTTTCTCGAAACTGGGCAGACATCATTCTAGGCTCAATTCAGTACGTTATGCCAAATTTCCTGCAAATCGAAAGATATCTAGGGACTTTGGGGCACCATTAACATGAAATCGGACGAAACTATATATGGGAGCTATATCTAAATCTGGACCGATTTTCGCGAAACTGGGCAGACATCATTCTAGCCTCAATTCAGTACGTTATGCCAAATTTCATGCAAATCGAAAGATATATAAGGACTTTGGTACACCATTTACCTTAAATCGGAGGAAGATATATACGGGAGCTATATCTAAATCTGAAACGATTTTCACGAAACTTTGCACACATCATTCTAGACTTAATTCAGTGCGCTATGCCAAATTTCGTGCAAATCGAAAGATATATAGGGACTTTGGTACGCCATTTACCAAAAATCGGCCGAAACTATATATGGGAGCTATATCTAAATCTGAACCGATTTTCACGAAACTTGGCACACATCTTTCGTGGCTCAATTCAGTACGCTATGCCAAATTTCGTGCAAATCGAAAGATTTTCAGGGTCTAAAGTCCGTAAATCGGGCGAAACTATATATGGGAGCTATATATAAATCTGAACCGATTTTCACGAAACTTGGCACACATCTTTCGTGGCTCAATTCAGTACGCTATGCCAAATTTCGTGCAAATCGAAAGATTTTCAGGGTCTAAAGTCCGTAAATCGGGCAAAAATATATATGGGAGCTATATCTAAATCTGAACCGATTTTTCCCAATTTCAATAGGGTTCGTCCTTGGGCCAAACAAATGAGCTGTGCCAAATTTCATCCAAATCGGATCATAAATGCGACCTGTACTTTGTTTACAATTTAACATGGACAGACGGACGGACGGACATGCATAAATCGATTCAGAAAGTGATTCTATGCATATTCTCAAAAGGAACCATGGGTCTATCTCGATTATTTTTGCCTGTTACAAACATATGCACAAAGACATAATACCCTGTACCACAGTGTGGTGAAGGGTAAAACATTACCCAGCCCAAATTTCATCATAATCAGACGAAAGCAGGGTATTTGATTCGTGATTTATATGAAATCGACCGAAATTATATATTACACCTACATATATCTAAATCGGAACTGATTTCAACCTTAATAGACGTCATTCTATGCCCATCCTGGTACGATGTGCAAAATACCTTCTTAGTCACGAAATATTGGTTATTTGATGAAAAAATTCCACAAAAATTAAAGGAAAATATATATGGGAGCTATATCTAAATCTCAACCGATTTTCCGCCCGACAAAAAATGGGCGTTAAGAAAACTACTATTTTCTTAAAAGGAAAGACAGATTAAACCAATGGTTATTTGATGGGGCCACGTCAGTTTGGTAACTCCAATAAATCTTTGCATAGTCAATAAAAATAATTCGGGCGATACTCACCCAGCTTGTATGTTGATAATGAACAGAATATGCAAAATCGACAACAATTAATCAAGGATATTATTTATGTATCGGGAATACGTTATAATTTTACAAACCAAAATACAATATCAAATATTTTAATAGAAGAAAATAATTTTTCCTACAAAAATTCAAATCTTTTAAAATATATTTGTTTTACGTTTATTTTTGGCATTTAATGCTTAGTTTTCTGTTTTATTTTTTATTTTTTGTAACACTCAATCTGATTGGATTTTAAAAATATGATTTCACTGTTTTTAAATGTCAATATTTTGAAAAATTATTTTTTTACTGTCAACATATAAAATTAATATTTTCGTTGATTAAAATAAATTTAAGTTTTTTTAAATAAAATTTAAATGAAATATTAAACATTAAAAAAAAAATCAAAAATATTTTTATTATATTGTCTGTGTGCATAATTATAAATAATACAAATAAAATAATCGAATAAAAATTTTAACAGCTCAATATAAAATAATTTTGTGAATACTTGACAAAAATATTCAATATAAAAATAACAATAATTATATATTTAATTATTAAATTAAAAAATAAAAATTAAATTAAAAGAAAACCAGTAAAGAAAGTTCAAAAGTCGGACGGGGCCGACTATAGGTACCCTTCACCACTTATGTTAATCTGGGCCTAATTGAGCAACCGTGGCATATACCGTTTGGTATGCTGCAGCACAGAGCACTGTTCACATTTTTATCTCCTAAATATGGAACAGACGTAGGCCCCTCGGTTTACCAAAAAATCGGAAGAAACTATATATGGGAGCCCAATCTAAATCTGAAACGATTTTCAAAAAACGTCGTATGCTTTAATAAGAACCTACCTCAATACGTTGTGCAAAATTTTGTATCAATCGGACAAAACTTGGGAGTTTGGTGGACCATTTACCAAAAAATCGGTAGAGGAGAGATATATCCAAATCTGAACCGATTTTCACAAAACTCCGTATACATCAATGAGGACCTATTCTAATATGCTCTGGAAAAATTTGTCCCAATCGAAAAAATATGGAAAGTTTGGTGCACCATTTACCAAAAATCGGACGAAACTATATATGAGAGCTATATCTAAATCTGAACCGATTTCAACAAAACTTCATAACTATCAAACAGGACCTAATTCTGTAGGCTGTGCAAAAGTTTGCCCCAATCAGAAAAATATTGGAAGTTTGGTGCTCAACTTACATATAATCGGATAAACTATATATGGGAGAAATATATCTAAAACTGAACCGATTTCCACAAAACTTCACGTACATCAAACTGGACCTAATTTAGTACGCTGTGCAAAATTTTGTCTCATCGAAAAATATTGGAATTTGTGTGCACTATTTACATAAAATCGGACGAAACTATATATGGGAGCATTATCTAAATCTGAGCCGATTTCACTAAAACTTCGCATACATCAATCTGGACGTAATTCAGTTCAATTTGCAAACTTGTCTTTCAATCGGACAAAAATTGCGAGTTGGTGCACAATTTACCTAAAATCGGACAAAACTATATATGGGTGCTATATCTAAATCTGAACCGATTTCCACAAAACTTCGCAAACATCTAACTAGACTTAATCTAGTACGCTGTGCAAAATTTTGTCTCAATCGGACAAATTTTGCGAATTTGGTGCACAATTTACTTAAAATCGGACGAAACTATATATGGGATCTAATTCAGTACGATGTGCAAATTGTTTTTTTTTTCAATCGGAAAAATATTGGAAGTTTGGTGCAACATTTACCTAAAATCGGTCGAAATTATATATGGGAGCTATATCTAAATCAGGACCGATTTTTCCCAATTTCAATAGGGTTCGTCATTGGGCCAAATAAGTGACCTATGCCAAATTTCATCTAAGTCGTATCATAAGTGCGACATGCTCTTTGTTTACAATTTAACATTGACAGACTGACAGACGGACGGGCATGCATAAATCGACTTAAAAAGTGATTCTATGCATAGTCTCAAAAGGAACCATGTGTCTATCTCGTTTCCATTTGCCTGTTACAAACATATGCATAAAGACATAATACCCTGTACCACAGTGCGATGAAGGGTATAATAACAATAAATTATATACTTAATTATTAAATTAAAAAATCAAAATTAAATTAAATTAAAAGAAAAAAATAATTACAATATATAAAAGTGTATATTTATATTAAAATATTTTAAATATTTCTATATTTCAAATTTCCGCAACTCGAATCAAATATCAATAAATTTTAATTAAAAATAAAATACAGTGAACTCTCGATAATTCGAACACACAATCCGACATTAAAGTATTGGAAAAAATCAGGGAATTAGCGGTAATTTATAAAATATTTTATTATATTTATTTCTTATTTTTAGAATTGATTATTTATTCATTTGAAATTTTTTTATTCATTTGGAATTTTTTTATAAAAAAATTGTGACAAGCTTTTGTAAATCATTTTTTGTTAAACTTATTTTAGTTATAATTTTGTGAAATTCAAAGTGTTTATAAATTGAGCAATGCTAAAAAAAAGATTTTTTTATTCCAAAAAAAAAAAAATAATAATAATAAATAAAATAAACCAGTGAGCGGAGCAGTATAGTCGTACGGGGCCGACCATATGATACCCTACACAACTTCCACGAAAAACTAACTTTCTGTGGATCTATATTCTGAGCTTGGGCAATATTTCGCGATATTTGAACCATCTGGACCAACTAGAGGCCGACAATTATTACTAATGTTCAGTACAGCCCTTCTAATTACTTGTCCAGATTTCCTTCCCTTGTGTTGTGATGTTCTTATTCCCATTGAAGCCTACAGATCGACTCGAAAAAAGACAAAAAAATAAGTTTTCGGTCCATTTCATCACAATATAATTATCTGATCGTCACCGAAAATTTTAGGTGTTATCCTTGACCATAACTGGAACTTCATGGAAATTTTAAAAGCGATCAGCTCTATATTTCCGACCTCTAATGTGATAAAGGGTTACTAAATAATATCTGAATACATAAGCACCTGTAAATGTTTAAGTGTAACTCCCACATCTGAGTACATACGACCATATAATTGGTATCAATTTAAAGATCAACCACTGCCCTTTTCGGGTCTATGTCCTTCAGGGGTAAATCTATACGCTATAGAATAAAAATTTTTCTAATTTTTCACACAAAAGTCAGGGTCCATTTGACCCGCTCAATATTGACCGATCCTTATCAAAACAGGCATGCTTATTCTTTGGCCCGAACCTCTTCCCTATGTAAAAATTCGCGATGTTTGGGTCACGGACGGACGGACGGACAGATATGTCTAGATCGACTCAACTAGTCGAGATATGACGATCGGTATACTTAAAGGTGGGTCTAGGACCAATATTTCGCGGCGTTACAAACTCTTGGGGCTGCACAAAGCTATAATACCCTGACTAAATTTTTGTCGGTTTTTCTGGTCGCTCCAGAGGCCGCAATTATGGCCCAAACACCGCGAATTTTTGCATGGAGAAGGGGATCGGGCCAGAGAATAAGAATGCATGTTTTGATAAAGATCGGTCAATATTTAGCGGGTCAAATGGACCCTGACTTTTGTGTGAAAAATGACAAAATTTGTATTCTATGGCATATATATTTACTCCTGGAGGATATAGACCCCAGGAGTTGATAGCATATCCAAGAGGAGTGGTTGGCCTTTAAATTGATACCAAATATAGTGATGTTTCTACTCAGATGTGGGAGTTACAGTCAAATATTTACAGGTGCTTACGTATTCAGATATTAATAACCCATTACCACATTAGAGGGAGAAATATCGCGCTGATGGCTTTGAAATTTTTCATGAAGTTCCAGTTATAGTCAAGAACAACGCCTACAATTTTCGGTGATGATCAGGATAAAATTTTGGGATGAAATGGACGGAAAACATAATTTTTTGTGTGTTTTCGAGTAGAGTATAATCCGAAAATCACAACACAACCCACCGTGAAGGTAATCTGGACAAGTAATTACAAGGACTGTACTGAATATTCGAAAAAAGTAAGAAAGAGGTGTTGTTGACCTCTAATCGGACAAGAGGGGGCAAATATCACGAAATACTACTCAGACTCGGAATAAACATCCTCAGAAAGTTAGAGTTCGTGGTAGTTGTGTAGGGTATCGTATGGTCGGCCCCGTCCGACTATACTGCTCCGCTCACTGGTTTTATTTAATTTTGTTTGTATAAAAATAAAAAGATATATGTGAATGAAATTTTAATACTAAAAAAAATAAATTCGATTTTTTTTTTAATTGAATGGATTTTTTTATTTTTATATTAAAAATAAATATTTACGTAGTTTGTATTATATTCGTGACTAGTGTCATAGTTAATTTTTTGTTCAAATCAAATATTTAGGAATTAAAATTTAAAAAAAATCAGGATAATGACATATTTTTTTTATATTTTTTAAAATAGTTTATTTATCTTTTGATTAGAATTTTTTTTTTTTGGTATTTACAATTATAAACTTCGAAATAAATTAAAAAAATATTTTTTAATATAAAAAAGAATATCACAACGAATATCTCTATAATCCAGAATGTTGAAATATTTTTAATAATAATAACTTTTATTTTTTTCTGGATTAATGCCTTTGTCTGTTGAGGTTAGAGAAAGTTGTAAATAACTTTTATTTATTTTTTAGTTAACCAATTTTCTTTTATAAAATTAAAACACCAACAACAAACTAAAATAATTTCATTTTATTGTTGAATCCAATTCAAAATTATTTATTTATTAATAAATATTATCCTGGATATTAACATGATTTTTATTCATTTTTTTTTTATAATAAATAATATTTATTTTTTATTTAACCAATTTGTGTAAAACAAAAACACAACAATAATTATTGCTTTTATTTTTTTTTTAATAAAAATTTTTTATTTTCTTTTAGTTTTGAGGTATAAGATGTTTTATTTCTCCACATTTTTTCTTATATGTTTTAAATAATTTTATTATTTATTTATTTTTTTATTGTTTGATTTTATTTTCGGTTACACATTTTTTCCAAGCACTTTCAAATATCACTTGTTTATACACATTTTTTTCGACATATTTTTTATTTATTATTTTCGTTTTAAACACATTTTCAAAAATATAAATCAATAATTTTTAATTACCTTTTTTATAAATTGTAACTATTTTTTTCGGTGTAATTTTTGAAAAATGTGTATTTAATTTTTTAGCATGTTTTTGTTTAATTTATAATTTTTTTCAATTGTATTTTTTTCACAATTTAATTTTCCATTAATTTTTTTCTCAATATTTATTAATTATTCACTTCGGCTTTCCTTGTTTTTTTTTCTCAATTTATTGCTGGTCTTAATTTTTTCACTTCACTTAATTTTTTCTTCCCTCTGTTGTGTGTATGTTTGTGTTGTTAATTTTTTTTTAGGTTTGAATTTTTTTGTCAGTATTCAGTTAATAATAAAAAGAACCGTTCACACGTTCCATTAGAAGGAGAAAAAGGCAACAAACAGCACAACCCGAAACCGGAACACCAACTGAAAGTTAATTTTTGAAATCCTCCAGCCAGGCTGTTAGACCACCGACCAAGTTATCCAGTCAGGCAAGTCGGGCAAGCAACGCAGCGAAGATATACAACTTGAAATCATGGAAGGAATTGGTGGCCGTGCTCACTGGAAGGAATGGCAAAAGAGAGTGTCAGAGACCAATGAAAGAGATGCTGATTGGAAAACTTCCGAAAGAAGAAGCTGTACCTTTCAAGTCAAGTGCATAGGAATGCACTCTGCAATGGCACCAGTTCATATTAAGGAGAGAGTGGAGAGAGAGACAACGAGCCAGAGAGTAAAAGCCAGCCAATTTACTCTCTTTCTACTCCATTAACTGCATTTACTCTTCAACTGTTTCAGAGGATAGTTTGGAGTTGAGAGGATTTTTTTTTTTTTTTTTTTTTTGAAAAGCTTTGTGGTTCATCCCTTAAAGCTTTGTGGCTGCTGCTGCTTTAGGTTAAGTTTTGTTTTTGGCAGAGCTTTTTTGTATCCCATATTTTTTGTTGAGCGGGGCAGGGGGGAACTACACACAGATGCTTTGATGTTATTACAGGACTCTGTTGGGTTATTAAGGATATTTTTGGTTACACGCACACCCAAACCAAGGCGATGATGATGATGGGGACGATGAAGAGAAATAACAAACCGAGAAAAAGTGCATACATACACACACATACACATACGCATACAGGCAATATGTGACAATTGATATGTAATTATTAAGAGCAGGAACTGGTAAAAATTTGGAGCCATAAAAAACACGCACACACACACAGAAACCCACACTCATCGCTCACACACACACCGAAGAGGACTTCATTTAACCCAGTTTTTCCTGGCAGTCAAGGAATATTTGTGTGTGTATATACACACACACAGAGACATTTTTATCTCCGTATATATTTTTTTGAAGTTACCCCCTTCAGAGTTTCCCTTGCCCTCTTTTCTTCAAACCAATTTTCGGTGGTTTTTTCCCACATTCAGGTAATGCCGAATGTAACTCCTGATGCGGATGCTTCTGCTGTTGCCATTGCATCGGAATATTTTTTTTCTTGTTTTGGGAAATCCTTGTTTTTTTAGAGTTCAAGTTTGTAATGAAGAACCAGAAGCAGAACCCCAAACAAAAAGGGAAAAATAAATTGCAACAACAAAAAAGGAAATGAGTTTACTTTTAATCTTCCTTTTGGCAAAAAAAGAAAAAAACTTCGATATCTAATGACAAAACAGAACAAGAAAATATGGTCCTTTGCTAAGACTAGTTTCCGAACTACATGGAATTACTAACATCTTGAAGTTGTTAGGAATGATGTGTCAATTGTGAGTGTTTTTTTTCTGGGGAAGAAGAAAAAAAAACCAACGACAACAATAGGATAACAAAATTTAAGGACATTTAAGGCACGAATTTTTCAAATAATTTTTTCAGGATCCTATACAAGGCGTGGATTTTTTAAATAATTTTTTTCAGGGGTCTATACAAGGCGTGGATTTTTTAAATAATTTTTTTCAGGGGCCTATACAAGGCGTGGATTTTTTAAATAATTTTTTTCAGGGGTCTATACAAGGCGTGGATTTTTTAAATAATTTTTTTCAGGGGTCTATACAAGGCGTGGATTTTTTAAATAATTTTTTTCAGGGGTCTATACAAGGCGTGGATTGTTTAAATAATTTTTTAAAGGATCCTGAATTTTATACGTATTACTTACTTAGCTGGCTTGTGACAGGACTTTCGTTCCATAAACCGAGCTTAAAAAAGATTTCCAAGCGCGTCGGTCTTGTGCGCATCTCCTCCCAATTTTAAAAGCCACGTTCCAAGATGATGTTTTGGTCTTTCCATCTGATTCGTGGCCTTCCCCTTCTACGGGAACCACCAGTTTTTATTCTCATTATTTATTCTCATTCATTCGCAGAGCATGGCATAGCCATCGTAGTCGCTGCAGTTCAATACGACTGACTATGTCGATGTCCGCGAATAAATTGTAGAGCTCGTGCTTCATTCGACGACGATATTCACCGTCGACGCAGATCGGCCCGTAGATCTTTCTGAGAATTTTTCTTTCAACCACCCCTCATCTGCTTGCGCAAGTACCCATGCTTCAGATCCATAGACGCACGGGTAGTATCAGCGTCTTGTAATGTGAGTTTGGCCTTGTTTCTAAGCTGCTTACTCAGACCATAGTAGCATTTGTTCTCCGAATTTCAAAACTGACTGATGGCGGTACCAAGGTATATAAAATCTTAAACTACCTCGAAGCTGTAGTTCTCAAGTTCCACAGTTGGTCCGAGTCTACTGGACGTCTCGCGCGTTGATACCATCAGCTTGGTCTTCTCGCCGTTAACTGCCAGACCCACTTCGACAGACTCTTTCTCATTTTTTTCAAAGGTGGCTGTTACCGCACGCAATGTTCGACCCATTATATCGATGTCATCGGCGTAGGCGAGTAGCAAGGGTTGTTGGGTGTACAGAGCGCCATTTTTGTTCACCCATGTGTCTCGTATGACCTTTTCCAGCAGGATGTTAAAAAGATCACACGACAACTTGTCACCTTGTCTGAATCCTTGTTCGGTATTGAAGGGCTCCGATATGTCCTTTCTAAATTTAACTGCTGACCTTGTGCCACTTAAAGTTATCCTGCATAGCCGGATTAATTTTGCAAGAATGCCGAACATAGACATGGCTTTAAACACCTCTGAACGGATAGGGCTCTCGAATGCGGCTTTATAGACGACGAATAGGTGGTATGTGTCGATGTGTTTTTCGTGGGTTTTTTTCAAGGCTTTGGCGCAGAGTGAAAATCTGGTCAATGGTGGATTTGCCAGGTCTGAAACCGCATTGGTATGGTCCAATAATGTCATTGACCATTGGCTTCAATCGTTAACACAGCACACTGCATATCACTTTATATGCGTTGGGAAGGATACTAATTCCTGTATAATTGGCACATCTCGTATTGTCTCTTTTTTTGTGCACGGGACACAGGATGCTGAAGTTGCAATCATTAGGCATGCATTCATCTAGCCAAATTGTACTAATCAGCTGGTGCATGATTCTGACCAGCATCAGACCACCAGTCTTGAATAGATCGGCTGGTAACCCATCGACTTCTTAATTGCTATTCAGACCTCATCTTAGCTAAGTGGTACACACTCTATACCATCATCTCGTATTGGTTCTGGGGTATCTTCTTCACCGCCACTATTTGATACCAGAAGCTTTTCAAAATGCTCCTTCCAGATCCTTAACACGCTGTCTGTATCTGTCAACAGGTTTCCTTCTTCATCTCTACAAGAGGATCTGCCTGCATCAAAGCCTTCGGTTTGGTGTATTACCCGTTGGTAAAATTTCCGGACTTCATTCTGACTCCTGCACATCCCGATTTCCTCACGCTCACGTTTTTCTTGTTCTTTCCTCTTCTTTCTGAAAACACGTTTCTCCTCTCTCCCTGTCTCCTGATTATTCACCATCACATTACGTATTGCTACTGTCTGCAGTGTTGCCCAATACGCTGCGTTTTTCACATCAGTAGCATTACGACACTCCTGATCGTACCACGGATTTCTTGCTGGTGGGTTTTGGTAGCCAAGCTTTTGCTGCAGTTTGTAGGGAGTGGGCATTTATTTGACATTGTGCTTCTATAATATTATCGGGACAAGATGTGCTTTCGTCAAGCAGGTGGGTAAGTTGAGCTGAGTAGACCTCGGCTACCTGTTGTGTTTGCAGCTTTTCGACGTCGAGTTTCCGTGTTGTGTAAGATCGCACCATTGCTGCTACATTAAGACGAGTGCGAACCTTGGCTGCTACAAGTCGGTGGTCCGCATCGATATTCGCTCCTCGTATCGATCGAACGTCTAGTACACTGGATGAATTCCTTCCGTCTATCACAACATGATCAATTTGATTTCTCGTTGCTTGATCAAGAGAAATCCAGGTGGCCTTGTGTATATCGAGATGCCACCATGTTTTTTGCTGCCGCGAAGTCAATCAACTTCATGCCGTTGTCGGATTTTTCTTCATGAACGCTGAATTTTCCGAGGGTAGGGCCAAAGATATTTTCCCTTACGATTTTTGCATTAAAATCTCATAGCAGAATTTTAATGTCATTGCCAGGGCAGCGAACATATGCTGCTTCTAGGAGCTCATAAAACATGTCTTTGGTCTGCTCATCTTTGTCTTCGGTCGGAGCATGGGTGCAAATAAGACTGATGTAAAAGAAACTTCGCTTTTATGTGGATTATAGCAATTCTCTCATCTATTGGAGGGCTTTCAAATGCGGCTTTATAGTCGACGAATAGGTGGAATGTGTCGATGTGTTTTTTGTAAGTCTTTTTGGCGCAGAGTGAAAATCTGGTCAATGGTGGAATTGCCAGGTCTGAAGCCGCACTGGTATGGTCCAATAATGTCATTGACCATTGGCTTCAATCGTTCTCCTTCCAGATCCTCTACTTTTTTCTGAAAACACGTTTCTCCTCTCCTCCTTTCTCCCGATAATTCTCCATCGCGTGTTGCTACTGTCTGCAGGGTTGCCCTATACGCTGCGTTTTTCACATCAGTAGCATTACGACACTCCTGATCGTACCACGGGTTTCTTGGTGATGGATTTTGGCACCCGAGTTTTGCTTTTGCTGCAATTTGAAGGGAGTGGGCAATTGTTTGCCATTGTGCTTCTATAATATTGTCGGGACAAGAAGTGCTTTCGTCAAGCAGGTGGGTAAGTGCTCCTCGGATCGATCGAACGTCTAATACACTGGATGAATGCCTTCCGTCTATCACAACATGGTGAATTGGATTTCTCGTTGTTAGATCAGGAGAAATCCAGGTGGTCTTTTGTATATCGAGATGCTTGAATCTGGTGCTGCTAACTACCATGTTTTTTTGCTGCCGCGAAGTTAATCAATCTCATTTCGTTGTCTGATGTTTCTTCATGAAGGCTGAATTTTCCGACGGTTGGGCCAAAGATATATTCCTTTCCGATTTCTTGCATTAAAATCTCCTACCAGAATTTTAATATCATATCCAGGTCAGCGATCATATGCTGTTTCCAGACGCTCATAAAGTATGTCTTTGGTCTGCTCATTTTTGTCTTCGGTCGGAGCATGGGCGCAACTAAGACTGATGTAAAAGAAACTTCGCTTTTATGCGGATTATAGCAATTCTCTCATCTACTGGAGTGAATCTGGAGACGAGGTCTTTTATTCTCCTGTTAACCATAAATCCGCAGCCAAGTTCATGTCTCGTCTCATGGCAGCTGTAATAGAGGGCGTAATCGTCTGATTTACTTACGCCTGTCCCTTTCCATTGAATTTCCTGTAAGGCAATAATATCGGCTATGTACTTCTTGAGTACATCCGCCAAAGCGAACACTGCATCGGTTCTGTACAACGTGTGCACA